>NW_028240269.1:0-247500 GCF_028749965.1 Puma concolor
CTGTGCCTTATGCATTGACATGATAATCCAAGGGAGACAAGCACTAATTATAAGTGGCATAGAAGTGGAAAATTTCTACATGCTTCAACACCTCTTTGTAATAATTAGTCCTGTCTGCTCTTTGCACGTGAACATTCCGTTGTTGCTCATTTTCCCCAAGAAAGAAATGGTCCCCTGTGTTTCAGTGGGCTTGTAAACTTAGCCTTCCTGAATAGGGTTGGAGACATCCAAAGGGCATCTCTTGGTACCTGTTGTTTCATTTTCTTCGATAGTTATGGTCCTATCCCGATAAAAGGATTCAGAATTTTCTTAGTATGTATTAAGACTGTATTGGAAGCCCATTTTCTGTATTCAATTCAACTTAACAAAGAGAGTATTGCATGTCAGACATTGTGAAACATATACCTGAAGGAATATTACTTCCCAAAGATTGACCCTGAAAGTCAGTACACCTTACTAATTATGCCTTGTTTTTTGGAAGGTCATGAAGCCGTGGCTCAAGGGAAGAATGGATTAAAATAAATAGAACCAAAAAGAAAATATAAAAGTACATTTACCCTTAGTACGGATAACCAATAATTCATGAAATGTTGTTTATTTCATTTATTTATATGTATGTGTATGTGTATGTGTATGCTTATACTGGGCTGTGGCGAAATATGTGTTCCTTACAGTAGACTGGGGATAAAATATTTGAAAGACGCTGTGCTCATGCACCTTATCAAGCGGCCTGGTGCCTCAGTAGCTTGGTTTCTTGATAGGGCTTAGGTGCATCCGCTTCATGCGCTTGCATGAAATTTGGAAGTTATGATGGCTAATTTTATGTGTCAACTTTACTGGGCCACAGAGGTCCAGATGCTTGGTGAAACGTTTTTCTGGTGTTTTGTGATGGGAAATACTTGAGTCGGTACAGTGAGTAAAACGGATTATTTTCCTAATGTAAGTGGGCCTTATGTAATCAGTGAGAAGGCCTGAATAGAATAAGGATGATTCTCCCAGTGATACTAGGGAATTACTCTTGCCTGCCTGAATGCCTTTAAAGTGGGACATTGGCCTCTTCCCCAGATTCAGACTGAAACAGCAGCTCTACCTGAGATTCAACCCTACCAGCTATTGGACAAGAACTATGCCATCAGATCTCGTGGGTTTCCAACGAGCCAACACATCCTGAAGATCTTGGGGCTTGTGTGCGTCCACATTTATGGGAGCCAATTTCTTATAAGAAATAAATAAATAAATAAATAAATAAATAAATAAATAAATAAATAAATAAATAAATATAAATAAAACATTCATAAATATATAATTATATTCATATTAAATATAAATAATATAAATTAAATATAAATAAAAATAAATATATTACATATTATAATATATATTATATAATATATTATATATTTATATTAAATATAAATAATATAAATTAAATACAAATAAATATAAATAAATATATATTATATATTATAATATATATTATATATATATGAGAAACAGAATTTTTCTCTGTTGAATCTTACTAATTCAGAAGGTGAAAAGTATTATCTATTGGTTCTACAGCTGTTTTTTTTTTTTTTAACAGAATGTGGTAGACATTATTCTAAAGAAAAAAAAAATAGCCCCCAACATTCCATACCTTACAGCTGACAACACATGAATATGAAGAGAGACCATTTCTATAGTCGTGTTGTATTATAGAGAGATTTTCTGGATCAACCTAGAATCATCATGAACCCATGCATCATAAACCCATGCAAAGCAGAGAGTTTTCTCTGGCTGGCCATCCCACAATCTGAAAATGAAGACCTCAGCTGTATAACTGCAAGGAACTTAATTGTCCGAAACCCAAATAATCTCAGAAGTAGATTTCTCCAGATAAGAACCCAACCTACTGACACTTGACTCTTACCTAGTGATACCCTAGGCCCAGAACACCAGTGAGTCTGCCTGGACAGACCAGTGAGTCTGCTGGGGTTATTCTGCCAAGACAATTCTGCAGGGTTGTCTTTGGATTCTGGGAGTGCAGTGTACACCCCACTTAACTAACACTTCTCTTGATGGTGTGAACACACAATTCCTCATATTAAGTCACTGCTTGGATATAAGGTAATTTCTGCCATATGCTACTGAAATTTGACTATTTTATTTCCACATAGCTCCTACTTCTTAAATGCAATGATACCTGTAGCTTATTTCAAACTCACGTAAAAAAAAACACCAAACGGTGAAACACGGACCACTCCTTACCTCTTGAAAATACCTCTTCTTTTGTTTTTGATAAAATTTGACTCTCCTGGTTTCTCTTATATATTCCCTCTACTAATTTTCATTCTATTCTCCTGCCTCATTTCCATTCATCAAGCATGCATTGAGTACGTACTAGGTTGTAGGCACTGTATACAAAGAACAGAGGTCTTACCTAGAACTAATACTGGACCTTGTTATCCAGGGATTTGCCACTGTGTAAACAAATTAACTATACGGAGCTGACAATATCTGAAATAGAGGTGGATAAATGTACCCTGGAATTGCAAAGAAGAAAACACATGATTCTCTAGGGCACCCAGGGAATGCTTTACACAAATGAGAGTCACTTGAAGTGAGTCTTCTAGAGAAGACATATTTCAAATCAACAGAGTAAGGAAGGGCATTGCAGGCAGGAAAAAAGACAGAGAAAGAGAGAGAGAGAGAGAGAGAGAGAGAGAGAGAGAGAGAGAGCAAGACATGGAAGTTTGAAAATGTGACACATTAAAGAAGTAGCAAAGTTTCCTTTGGATGGATTTCATGTGGGAATGGGTGATTGGTAAAGAGTGAGGATTAATGTAGAAGGTGACATATGAATTGGATCCTAGAAACAGTTAACAGGAGATAGTTATGGTGCCCGAATGTCGTTGATGACTACCCATTGTATTCAAATAAACCTGAAGACACTTCTTGGCTTAGTGAGAACGTTGCTCATCATCTGATTAATTCTATAAGTTTAATCTAATCTTATGTTCCTCTTCTCTACCAACCATTCACTCATGTACTCATTTATTTCTTTACTCAGAGAGGGTATGTGTGGGGTGCATATCATGAAGAATGTGAAAGTCATTATAAGGACTTTGACTTTTATTTTCGATGAGATGGAAAGTCAGTTGAGTAGTCTGACCAAGTTCACATTTTAATTTCATTTAATTATCTATCTATCTATCTATCTATCTATCTATCTATCTATCTATCTATCTATCTATCTATCTATCTATCAATCATCTATCTATCTATCTATCTATCTATCTATCTATCTATCTATCTATCTATCTATCTATCTATCTATTTAATTTAATGAGAGTGCCCGCAGGGGTTTAGAGGGAGACAGAGACTGAGACAGAGACAGAGAGAGAGAGAGAGAGAGAGAGAGAGAATCTCAAACAGGCTCCATGCCTAATTCATGCCTAGCACAGATCCTAATGCAGGTTCTGACCCCATAACGTCATGATTTCTGGATCATGACCTGCGCCAAATCAAGAGCTAACCACCTGAGCCACCCAGGTGATCCTAATTTCTTTGTTAAACAAATCACTCTGACTACTGTCTGGGGAGCAAGATGGAGTGGGAAGCACGCATACAAGCAACAACAGCAACAAAATAAGGAGGTTACTATAGTAAGCCTGAAATAACTTCCATCCTGAATAAGGATGGAAGAAGGGGACATAGTAAGAAAATTATGATCATGGGTATAGTATAAATGTGGTTATAATAGGATTGCTTGTGGTTTGAATATAAGGTATGAGAAAAACAGATATAAAAGATGACACCAAGATCGTTTTTTTTTTGTTTGTTTGTTTGTTTGTTTTTGTTTTTGTATTTGTTTTTTTGGGCTGGACCACAGGTTGGTGGTAGTTTTAAGTTGTCTGTTAGAGATCATGGGTTTTAGGGGAAACATCAGGACTTGCTCTCTTCACATGGTGATTTTGAGATGCTGATCAGACATCCAAGCTGCCTTTTTGTGAATGTAGTTAGATATAGGCATCTGGAGTTTAAACTAAGAAGTTTAGTGTGGACTGTAGGCTGGATTACTTAGCATGCGATCGCATGAGATCAGCTAGGGAGTGAGAATGGATGAGCGAGAAGACATGCAAGGACTGGGCTCTGGGGTCTCTAACTCTTTTTTTTTTTTTTTTAAATTTTTTTTTCAACGTTTTTATTTTATTTTGGGGACAGAGAGAGACAGAGCATGAACGGGGGAGGGGCAGAGAGAGAGGGAGACACAGAATCGGAAACAGGCTCCAGGCTCCGAGCCATCAGCCCAGAGCCTGACGCGGGGCTCGAACTCACGGACCGCGAGATCGTGACCTGGCTGAAGTCGGACGCCTAACCGACTGCGCCACCCAGGCGCCCCTGGGGTCTCTAACTCTTAAAGTACTGCAAGATGTGGAAAACCTAGCGAAGGAAACTAGACACAGTGGCCACTGAAGGAATAGGCGGGACATGAGGAGGCTCTCGAGTCCAGGAAGCTTGGTAAGGAATGTGTTTCAAGGAAGGAGGTATCAAATTGGTCAAGTGCTGATGGCAAGTCAAATAGGATGAGGTCAAATAAATGATCATCAGGGTCACATGGGGGGGTTCACTTGGTTAAGGGTCTGACTCTTGATTTCACCTCAGGTCATCATCTCATGGTTTGTGGGTTCAAGCCCCAGGTCGGGCTCCATGCTGACAGTGTGGAGTCTGCTTAGGATTCTCTCTATGCCTCCATCTGTCTCATATCCTCTCCTGCTCACTCTCCCTTTCTTTCAAAATGAATACATACACTTGAAAAATCATTAAAATATAAATAATCACTGTGTTTTGCAAAGTGGATGTCATTGACATGTGATGAGAACCATTTCAGTAGCACCGGGGAAAAGCCGAATGGGAGTGGATTCAACAGAGAATTGGAGGTGAATGACTGTAGACAGGGAGTAAGGCAATTCTTTTAAGGAGTATTGTGACAAAATGAGGGAGAAAAGCGAGGCAGCAGTGGGAAGGGAAGGGAGCAGGGTCAAGAGAGGGCTTTGCTTTTTCTTTCTAAAAGTTGAGAAATAAAAGCATTTTTGTAATTTCCATATTGCTGTTGGAAATGATGATATGGCAGAGTGGGGGAGAATTGCTGACAGAAATGTTCTTAACAGGGCAAGAGTGACTTTGGTCTAGTGTCCAAAAGATAATTGGCTCAGAGAGGAATGAAAGATCCTTCATATGAATGTTGGTGAAAGCAGAGCACAAGGAAATAGATGTAGATGGAATGGTAGATGCGATAGGTGATTTTGCAAATTCTCTTTTCAGTGACCTGGTTTTCTCAGTGCGGTAATAGGCAAAGTTATAAGACCAGAGTGAAGAAGGGTTGGGAACAGTTGGAAGTTTGTGGAGAAGGAAGTTGTGAACTAGAGGTCTAGGGGTGTGAGGAAGTACCTTCTGACCTCACTTGAGTCAGTGGCCATCAAATAACTTTTGTGCTGCTTTCCTCCAATTACACAGGATGTTGCTATGTGCAGGAACTAGATTGACCTTCCTTCGGTTCCCCACTTCTTTACCTTGGCATAGGTAAGTTTGCATCTGCCTGAGAAGCCCTCTCTTCCCTAATCACTCATATTTCAAAATTGCCTCAACCATTACTTACTTAATCCCACCAGTAAGAGTTAATTAGTCCCTTCTTGGAACTCTTGTGGTACCATGTGCAGTGCCCTGTACTGTAATTTTTGACATGTTGTAATAATTTGCGTCCCTGTCTCCCTAGATAATTTGGCCACTCCTTGAGGGGGTCAGTTTGGTCATTGCAGTTCCTAGTATACATTTTGACCTATGGGTAGCCTTTGTTAATTGCCAATTGAATTGAGTTGAATTGAGTTGAATTGAATGGAGTTGAATTGAATCGAATGTACTGAATTAAATTGAATTGAATTGAATTGAATTGAATTGAATTGAATTCAATTGAATTGAATTCAATTGAATTTAATTCAATTGAATTGAATTGAATTTAATTTAATTGAATGGAGAGAATTAGTAGAAAGAATTGGCAGGTAGGAGAGGCAGAGCCTCGAAAGAGTGGTGACATTTAGAACTAGACTTGTCTGATCTATAAGGAGGGGAACTCCTACTCATGAGAGTGGGAAAGGTAACTGTTTCCTCACCTGTAGTGGTGGAAGTGAATGGAGCCGAAACCCCAAATGAACTTCTGTAATTGTGTCAACAATTCTTACTTCTATAGTGTTTGCTTTGAGGACCAAAAGAGTTCATGTATGGAGAAGGATTTTGTACATAAAAATGGGCTGCATAATGTAAGTTACTCTTTCTCACAACACTCTGTGCCAAGATAAAAGAAATGTGTTGATTTTATATATTTTACTAAAGGGTAGCATGTATAACAGAGGAAGAGAAGGACGGGTAAAAAAAAAAAAAAACAATGATAATAGTTACACTCGTCTTGTTGACCTTTCTACTCTTCAAAGTCTCTTTAGAAGATATCATCATGGTCTCTTTCAGTTACAGATGCCTCTTATTGTCTCTGAGATAATAGCCCTAATATGATCTAATTTGCTAAGCCAGGTGGTGTGGAAGACAGATAAAACTGCCAGCTCATTCTGCAGGAAGCAGCATATAAGGAGCCCACTGATCTGACAGGCTTGTGTCACAATGCACAAGTTTGGGAATTGCCCAGGATCAGAAAAGGCCAGTTTTTCGCAACATTATAAAACACAAGAAAACTCTCTAACACAGAGGCGATGTTCACAGTTCCACAGAAATAACATGTCTGATTCTTGATGCTGACTAGAAGTCAACCAGTTATTTTAACACAGGTTTTAACTCTTATTGGTTTCACTTCACTTTCCCTTACGTTTCAGGTTTCTTAAGGACAGGGACCATGGTCTGGGCTTCCTAACCTCTGCCCACACATGTCTACCATGGTATTTCATGGGCGCTCCATTATCATCTGTCATTAATTGGGTTTTTTAGTAGGTGTCAGGCAGCTTTCATGGTGACCACGTTATTGGCAGAGCATAAAGAGAGTGGCAATAGTGGCGCTTTCTCTACCATATGAACCACATGTTACTCTCTTAAAATTCCTGGAATATATGTATGATGTCCTGTATGAGTGATTGTGAGTTTATGACACTCATATTCTCCTTTTTCCCAACAGTTTAAAATACCTTTACCTTTACCTTCCTTTCATTCCCTAACTTAAAATAATTTACTTCTTTGGCTTTGGACTACCTGCCTACCTGCTAAAAGATGCAGCACGAGAAAACATGTTTGCATTTTGATGTGTTCTTAGCAGGCTGCCTTACTTGCCAACTCTGCTGGGTGGGTTGGGTAACACTGTTATTTCTGTGAGGATCTTCTAAGATACAAGTATATTTCTTGGGCAAAGTAGCATGTTGAGTCCATCATCATTTGGAGTGAAACTCAGTCTACGTCCAGTAGACTTGGTCCCTTTGGTCACATGAAGGAATGAAAAACAGGCCATATTCGTTTTGATGTCATAACATTCTGGGACATGTAGTGATGCCCATGAAGAAAAAAAAGAATCAGACTGGGGACTCCATTTAAGAGATGTCTCAGCAAGCAGAATCAAGATGCCAGAATGAGGAACAAAGATAAATGCTGTGTAGGTTCTAGAGGTTGGAGACATTGCTCCAGCAGAGATAAAATTCCTTCAGGGTTAAGGGAGAGGCTGGATAGTGATCTACAGTCTTGGAATTATTGGATGATATAGTATTTCTGAGTTAATTTCTTGACGAACATGCATTCTGTTCCCTAGAGTGGCTGCACCTATTTACATTCCCACCAAGAGTACATTTTTGTTACTTTTTCTCCTACCTTCTCACCAATACTTGTTATTGCTTGTCTTGCTCATACTAGGCATTGTGTCAGGTGTGAATTGATGTGTCAATGTGGTTTTGATTCAGGTTTCTCTGATTAGTGATGTTGAGTATCTTTAATGTGTCTGGTGATGTAGTAGACACTCTTAATTCATCCCTTTCCCCTACCCTTTTGATTCTTTCAACAGTGATGATGACAGTGATGATGTCATCTGACAGCTTAACTCACCATTTTAATCTTCTATCAAAGGTCATACATTACTTCAAGTGTCCTGCTTTCCTGCTTCAAGTTACGTTGTTTCCAATGCGTTACATGACGTCCCTTTCACGAGTCTTCTTAGGGCACCCCTACTCACCTTTTATTACTACCCACTGTCACTCATACTCTTAGGAAGTTGCTCTAGTTACTTATCCTGATCCAACACTCTCTTTCTATGCCCCGACTCTAATCTATATACACACTTCAATTGACACCTCTTACACTTAATTTTTTTTTCCTAATGTTTATTTATTTATTTATTTATTTATTTATTTATTTACTTACTTATTTATTTTTATTTTTGGAAGAGAGAGAGACAGAGCATCAGTGGATGAGAGGCAGAGAGACAAGGAGGTGTAGAAACCAAAGCAGCCTCCAGCTCTCAGCTGTCAGCACAGAGTCCTACATGGATCTTGAACTCACAAGCTGTGAGATAATGGCCCAAGCTGAAGTCGGCCCCTTAACCAACTGAGCCACCCAGGTGCCCCAAAACCTCTTACGCTTTCGTGTTTGCAACATAGGAGTTAATATTTCTGTGGACCGGGACTATCCATTCATTAATTTCTAGCACCTTCTACAGTTTGGAAATAAAGTAGTCACTCAATAAATTGATGCTCAATTGACAAATAAAGGAAGGAATGGGTCTGAAGGCAAAGGGCTCAGTAAAGACTTTTTACCCTATGAATTCGAACAATGCATTTGCTTTGAAAGGTTCACTTAGTTATATACAACATTTGCATATGCTTTGAACCTACTTCTGGATTCTCTATGATGATCCATTCATTCAGCTGAACCACATTTCCTTTATAACATAATTTATTATCTGGTAGAACTCGCCTAATTCATATGCTACCTTTTCAGAAAAATTTTTCTGGATCAGCTTGAATTTTCATATTTATACAAAATCTTAGAATCAGCTGATCTGATTTAAAATATCCATATTTTATTGGGCTTGCAACAAATTTACATAGTAATTTAGAGATAGTAGGCATTCTTACAATAATAACTTTTCCTATTCCAACACAAGGAATGTTTATATTTAATCTTTTTTTTTTTTAATCTCTGAGATGAGATTAATGTTTTCTGAAAGGCTTATTTATATACTTCTTTCATGTTTCTTGTTAAGTTCCCTCCTTCCTTCCTTCCTTCCTTCCTTCCTTCCTTCCTTCCTTCCTTCCTTCCTTCCTTCCTTCCTTCCTTCCTTCCTTCCTTCCTTCCTTCCTTCCTTCCACCTCCTTCTCCTTTTACTTCTGTCATGGCAAATGGCGCCAATTCTCTGACTATATTTCTAATTTTTTCTTGTTTGTATGGGAGAATGCTATATTGTTACCTTGTGAGCCTGGGTCATGTAATTTCATCAGGAAGACTCATGAAAAATCTGATCTCCCTTCCTTCATCGCAGTTATGTATAATTGACACTTGTTGCAAGGAGATAAACAGAGTGAAGAGAATTTCAGTCTTAGAAGAGAAGCTCCTGAGGTGAGAGTAGCCTGAGAGAGCAATTGGAGAGGGAACAAATGTGACCCAGAAAGGAGCTCACCGAACAATGTGATTGGGATAACACCCAAAAAGCAGGTTGGTTAGGAATAGCACCAAAAAGTAATTGTCAGATATGATCAAAGCTGTACAAAGGCAACTTGAAAGTGTTAGATGTTTTCCTTAAATACAAAATATTTTGTATTTAACCAAGAAATTTAAAAGTTAACCAAGATAAAGTCAGTAAAATTAAACTTTTTTTTTGAACAGAAAATTCAAGGAAACCAAATTATTAAAGTAAAACATGGTAACATTAAGGAGGTTTTGGTTATAAAAAATCCTATGTATAGATTTCAATAAAACAGACAATGAATGTTTTGGAGACAATGTAAATGACTACAACTGGTTTCAGAAAAAGCAGCAAGAGAATGAAAGCGATGCAAGTCATTTCTTTGAAAAACTAGCATAACCCCATAACTCTAACACTGGAGCAAATGAGTAAGACTTGGGGACCAGCTAGCCTGGCTGAGATGTTTCTTGCCAACACTTACTTAGTTCTTACTCATACCAGGTGAGGTTCTGAACATTTCACAAGTACATCATGTCATTCTCCTTAGGGCCCTATGAGGGAGGGGTTACTATTAACCTCCTTTTACACATCAGCAAATTGAGGAAGTTGAGAGGTTAAGGAACTTGTCTCCTCCCAAGGTCAACACAGGTGGCATGTGATGGAACTGAGAGGTGGCATGAAATAGTGTCCTCTAGTGCCAACTCACCCAAGTTTACATCCTGTCTCACCAGTACTAGGTGTATGCTCATCGGCACAGATTTTTTTAATGCTTTTGTGCTTTCGTTCTCAGATATGTAAGACCAAGTGATGAATATAATGATCACATAAAGAGTTTAGAACAATATCTGAAACATAGCAAACACCCCTTATATAGAATCCTATTATTACTGCTATTATTATTATTATTATTATTATTATTATTATTATTATTATTATTATTATTATTATTATTAAAACAGGACAGGACAGAGAAGACCTAAAAAGATATAACACATACGCAAACAAAAGAATTTCCTGTTACCTAAAATGTCAGAAAATCCAGTAATTTAATGAGGTGCTCTAAAGTGTTTTTTTTTTTATTCTTATAAATTGAATTTATTTTCAAATATTTTATGGTTTTGAAACAATATCTTATTTCTTTCTGAGAGAATGCAAGCAGGGTCAGAGAGAGAGGAATAGCATATCTGAAGTGGGCGTGATGCCTACAGCAGTGAGCACAATATAGGGCTTTAAACCATGAACTGTGAGATCATGACCTGAGCCAAAGTTGGATGGCCAACCAACTGAGCCACCAGGATGCCCCTATTTTTTTTCACATATAGTGTTATATTAGTTTCAGATGTACAAATACTGATTCAGCAATTCCTTACAATACCCAGTACTCATGGCAACAAGTGCACTCCTTATTCCCCATCACATATTTCACTCACTACATCTGCACCCCCACCCCCACTGGTAACCAGCATGTTGTTATCTATAATTAAGTGTATGTTTCTTGATTTGTCTATTACTCTGTTTCCCCAACATTTGATCATTTGTTTAGTTTCTTAAATTTCACATATGAATGAAGTCATATGGTATCTGTCTGTCTCTGACCGACTTATTTTGCCTAGGATTATATTCTCTAGCTCCATTCATGTTGTTGCAGATGGCAAGATTTCATTATTTTACGTGGCTGAGTACTATTCCCCTGTGTGTGGGTATTATACAGAATATACCACATCATATAATTATGTGTGTATAATACCACATTATAATACCACATCATATATACATACCAAATCTGTATCCATTCATCATTTGATGGACAATTGGCTGTCCCATAATGCTGCCAAAATTATCAGGGTTCTTGTCTCTCTTTGAATTATCGTTTCTGCATTCTTTGGGTAAATATACAGTAGTGTGATTGCTGCAGTTGTAGTTTTCACGTTCTGAGGAACCCACTATGTTTTCCACAGTGACTGCACCAGTTTGCATTCCTATCAACAGTGCAAAAGTTCTTTTTCCATATCCTCCTCAACACCTGTTGTTCATTGTGTTGCTGATTTTAGCTATTCCAGAGTGTGAGGTGGTATCTCATTGTCCTTTTGACTTGCAATTTCCTGATGGTAAATGATGATAAACATCTTTTCACGTGTCTGTTGGCCATCTGGATGTCTTCATGAAGGAGTGTCTGTTAAGGTCTTCTGTCCATTTTTAACTGGATAATTTCGTTTTTCAGTATTGAGTTTTGTAAGTTCTTTATATAGTGGATACTAATCCATTACTGGATATGTCATTTGCAAATAGCTTCTCTCATTCTGTAGGTTGCCCTTCATTTTATTGGAGTTTTTCCTTAGCTGTGCAGAAGCTTTTTATTTGGATGCAATCCCAATAGTTTATTTTTGCTTTTGTTTCCCTTGTCTCAGGACATATACCTAGAAAACGTTTCGTTGGCTAATGTCAAAAAATTACTGCCTGTGTTCTCTTCTAGGATTTTTATGGTTTCAGGTTTGGCATTTATATCTCTAATCCATTTTGGATTTATTTTCATGTGTTTTGTAAGAAAGTGGTCCAGTTTCGTACTTTTCCATATTTCTGTTCAGTTTTCCAACACCATTTGCTGAAGAGAATACCACTTTCGCATTTAATATGCTTTCTTGCTCTGTCAAAGATTAATAGACCAGATACTTGTGGGTTTATTTCTAGGTATTCTGTTCTGTTCCATTGGTCTACGTTCCAATTTGTGCCAGTACCATGCAGTTTTGATAACTACAGCTTTGTTGTATAACTTGATATCTGGAGTTTGTGATGCCTCCAGGGTTTCTTTGTTTGTCTGTTTGTTTGTTTAAGATTGCTTTGCTCTTCAGGTTCTTTGGTGGTCCCATATAAAGTTTAGGACTGTTTGTTCTAGTTCTGTGAGAAATGCCATTGGTGTTTTCATCCGGGTTACTTTAAATATGTAGATCGCTTTGGTAACATGGACATTTTAACATTATATGCCCTTTCAATCCATGAGCATGGAATTATCCATTTCTTGGTGTTGACCTCAGTTTCTGTCAACCTTATTTAATAGATTTCAGAGTATAGGTTATTCACCTTTTTGTATGAGTTTACCCCTAGATATCTTATTTTTTTGGTCCAATTATAAATGGGATTGTTTTCTTAATCTGTCTTTCTGCGGCTTCATTATTAGTGTATACAAATGCCAGAGATTTATGTATGTTGATTGTACCCTATGACATTACTGAATTCGTACTTCAGTTCTCACACTTTTGACCGTGGAATCTTTCAGGTTTTCTACAGTAGAGTATCATGTCCTCTATAAATCGAGAACATTTTTCTTCTTCTTTATTGATTCCATTGCCTTTTCCTTCTTTTTAGTGTCTAATTGCTGTGGCTAGGAGTTCTAGTATTGTGCTGAATAAAAAAGTGGTGGGAGTGGACATCCTTGTCTTGTTCCTAAGCTTATGGGAAAAGCTTTCAGGTTTTCCCCATTCAAAAAGATTTTAGCTATGGGTTTTTCATAGATGGCCTTTATTATGTTGAGGTATTTTTCCTCTAAACCTAATTTGCCAAGGGTGATTATCATGAATGGATGTTGTAGTTCTTCAAATGCTTTTCCTGCATCTGTTGAAATGATAATGTGGCTCTTCTCCTTTATCTCATTGGTGTACTGTAACGTGTTAATTGATTTGTGAATATTGGACTATACTTGCAAACTAGGAATAAATCTACCTCAATTGTGGTGAATACCTCTTTTTATAATGTATTATTAGAGTCAGTGTGCAAGTATTTTCTTGAGAATATTTGCATCTATGTTCATTAAACATATGGGCTTGTCCTTTTTCTTAGTGGACTAGTTTTCAGATTTTGATATCAAGTAAATGCTGGTCTCATAGAATGAAGTTGCAATTCCTTTGAGAAGAACAGGGAGTAACTCTTCTTTAAGTTTACAGTAGAATTAATCTGGTCCTGAACTTTTGTTTCTTCAGAGCTTTGGATTACTAATTCACGATTGAGATTCTCTCTCACCATCTCTGTGCCCATCCTCTGTACTCTCCCCCCACCCTCTCTCTCTCTCTCTCTCTCTCTCTCTCTCTCTCATTTCTCTTTCTCTCTCTCTTTCAAAATAAATAACTTTTAAAAAGATAAGTTGAGACATTTTAAAATCAAATAAAATATCAGCAATTTGGGCAATATTGTCAGATGGAATGAATTTGAGAGACTTTTAATATTGACTTCAAACTTGTCATCCCAATTTTCAATAAATAAAAATTTAAGAGGTGTTGCAAGATTGAAAATCAAATCATATTTGAAGGAGTTTTTAAAAAATCATATAATAAAGCATAACAAATTTGAGAATGAATGTTGAAAATAAAATTGTGAACAAAACAAAATACCTAATTTTTTGATCAACCAATTTGATCACGCACTCACACCCCAAGACTCCTGAAGGAGTCCTAGTACTGATGTCCTTGTGTGAACTTCGCTGTTTCTGAAATGACCTCCGGTTACGAATGGGTGGTCCAGATTGCAAGCCAACAGAGTGGAGGGTTGCGGGGAGGTGGGGCTCTTAAAGGCCACGGACACGCCATCCTCTCCCGTGTGCCCGCTGCCCTCTCATCATCAGCCGTGATGAGTCGGGTGCTGTTCTTCCTCTAGGGCCACAGGCTTATGTCATGTGTCCAACACGCCACGTGAGAATTGTGAGAAGAATCCCAAGTGCAAACAACAGCAGGCACTCAGAGAGGTCACCTCGTCCCAGGCAGCCTGCGTTCCTTGGCACGAGTGCCTGGACAAAGGCTGCCTCGGCCACATAGGGAACGATGGACTTGTGCAGCCTTAGCATTCTGTGCAGAGGTCCCGGGCAGGCCTGGAGCTTAGAAAGGACGGGGACGAGCCTCACCTGGGAAGAGGTGAGTGCTGGGGTACTCCTTACACAGCAGATGGCTGCTTGCTAGAGATGTCTGTGCTAGGGATGGGGCAAAAGCTCCACCGTTCTAGCAGTGCAATAGATAGAGTTCAGTCCTGTCCATCGCAGGCTCTTCTCTATCCCCAAGTTACACGGCCCCCAGCACAGCATGCCTGAGACTGACATCCCCACACTAATCTTCCTGTCTCCCAAGCTGCCCAAGCCCCCCAGGATCCCCACTGCACAGCTCTGTAGTACAAGAGCCTTCCCTGCAGTGGCTCTATTCCAGAGAAGGCGTTGGCAGTCCCAATGCATGGAGGCTTCTTGGCCCTACCAATATGCAGACAACATGGTCAGCGGGGTGTCAGCACGCTGTGGAGTTGGGGATCTGTATGCCCAAGCCTTACCTCTTCCCGGGTGGAGGCTGTCACACTCTCTAGAAGGGATGGCAGGTCTTTTTCTCGCTGCTGTCTGCACACTGGCTGGAGAAGCACGTCTTTTCAGCTGGTTGATGTGTAAACGTCGGGGTACCCTGGAAAAGCTCCCTGTGCTGGCCCGTGTCTTTGGGTGTGAACATCCAAAGAAAGTATGGCCCATGACTCTGCAGTGGGAATACGGCCTCAGTGGTCATGAGGCTGGGCCCTTTGGGGCATCTTTCTGCACAAGCAGGCCGTTACATGATAGGTCTTGCCGAGCAGGAACACTTTACGGGACAGGGGAACACAGGGTCCCCCACATGTTAATATCTCCCGCCAATACCTGCTGAGGGGCCAGGGTGACTTTTCCGCCCGGCCTGTCCCAAAGAGAAGGTACAGACAAGGTGTGGTGTGGAATGTCCTCATGGCCACCAGAGCCAAACCCTCAAGTGTGAACACTTGTGTATTGGTTCCATGGTCAGAGGCCTGGGTGTTCTGTGTCCGAGGGATTACAGCCCTCAGGCTGCACACCCTGCAGCCCCAGGTGTCCTCCCGTAGCCGCAGCACTCTCTGGGGAGCCCCAGGGTCCAGGAGCTGCTAAACCCCCTGCACAACTGTATGTGCTGCCTAGCGGCCTCTTCCACCACAACACCAGCGTGTGTGGGCTCCAGAGTGCTGTCCCTCGACAGGGGACACCCTCGACAATTCAGGAGCCTTCTGACTTCCATGTCTGAACCACACGTGTCTCTCATTGACCTGTCGGTATCGTCCTGTTGTTCTCTGTGTACAGGAAATGTATTGCATTTCCTGTGCTCCTCTGTCTCCCTGAGTGAGCCCTGGCGTGTCTGTGTCCTTTCTTGGCTTTGCCTGTGCCAACGGCTCTCTGGTGATGCCTCCTTGCCTGGCCTAAATGGGCACACTGTACCCGTGTAACCGCCATCGTCTCTGCACACCTGCGTGTTGTGTCAGCTGCGGCTCTGCTGGCCTGTCTTGTCTTTGGTGTATGCTTCTGCGCTTGAGTGTGTTTCCCTCTGAATTCAACCCCTTTCTTCCACTGACAGATCCAATTGCTGTCCTGTTGTCAGGTGGAGGGGCTTCTGCGTGTTCTCTTATATGTTCCTGGAGCCAGAAATCTTTCCGTGCCCGTAGGACCTTCGTCAGAGGATTGGCCATGCACTCACTGCCAGCCAGTTAATGTCCCCAAATGCAGCTGCCTTGCTGTGACCATTAAGTCACACATCTATTTTCCGTTCTTCTGTTTTCAAACCCTTTGTACCCTAAGGGCTGAGACGTCACTGGCTTGCACATTGAGATGCAGGCGTAAAGTGTGAAAGGTGGTCTAGCAATGTTTTCCACTTACTCTTTTGCCATGTAGCATGTTCCTGGCTGGGAGAGACTTCCCCCTGACAGCGTGTGTCTCGTTTCTGTGTGCCTCCTTTGTGTTCTGTTCCCTCATTTGTCCATTACCTCCTACCTGGGAGTCTGATCCATGTTTGCTGAACCATGCAGACACCATGCAGAATTCCTCTCTGTGTGGCGGTTCAGTCAACATGACTGAGGATGTCACCATGCGGGATTCTGGGGGCACTATCATGGACATCCCCAAACCCTGAGTATTGGACATCCCTGGCCTGTGCTGGCCTCTCCATTTCCTTGAATTTCCTCATTTTCACAGGAAAGATATGAACCTGGGCGCTGGCCTTTCTCTCAGGTTTGTGCCCTGTCCTCCCTCACTCAACTCCCCATTGGTTCAATCTTACTGACCTCACATGCAATCCCAATGTGTGACCCATCCCTACGGACAATGTCCTACGTCCCGCCCTTTCTTGGAACTCCAATGTGCAGGCACAGAACACTTACACCTCTGGAGAGCCGCATGTATACATGGACACGCCCCAGAGCGTACCTGAGCCGAAAACACACACAAACACTTCATGCTGTTTATCTCCCATTCTATATTTCTTCGAATGTATTGGACCCCCACCCTGTGCCACGTGTCACCACCAGCCTTGTCCTTATTTCGTGGGCAGGAGAATCTTGTGGACCATCGGTGAGCGTCGGAAGTCTTTCCACTGGGGTCCATGAAGTGTGATGCTCCTTATAGTTTTCTCAAGATCTTGCATATCCCTGGGATATAAGGGTACACACAGACAGAGACACACAGACACAACCACACCCACATACATACACACCCCCCCCCCCCACACACACACACAGGACAGGTGAGAGTCTTATCTTGGCCCTGTTTAACATTGCTTGAATGTTTCCAAACGGAAAGTAGAATGGGAGGGTGTGATAAGCTGTGCCAAAGATGACACGTGGCTCCAGAAGCCAGACAACATGTGGGATGGTGGTAGGACGCCTGAGGGTGGGACTCATGGTCCTGGAATGACAGTTGTCACCGTGCTATCTAATGAGGCAGCTTTGGATGTCCCGCTTTGCTCATTCTTGTTGTCTAGCCCACTGCCCACCTTCAGCCTCCCCAACGGGGCAAAGCCTCTTTGACACGTTACTTCCTAAGACGCCCTGTCTCAGGCCAATGCCCTTTTGACCTGGTGTCACCTCCTGTGCCACTGTGAGTCTCGGTGCCTCCATGCAGAAGAGAATTGTGCCATGGGCCCCACGGCACACATTTCAGTGCCCACACCCTTGGCTGCTCACCTCTTTCCCTCTCAGTTCTCTCTCCTGGGGCCTCCTTCATCTTGAAATACAGCAGGGCATTGCGCCAAAGATCCTTTATGATTATCTGGTAGGGGAGACAGGTCAGGCCTCAGGTAGCTGTCCCACGCAGTGTGGGAACCCATGAAAATCACCTCCCTTCCTTGTTACAGGGCCCCACCTCAGCAATACTGCTAGAGCCGGCAAAGCTGTGGTCAGAGAACCAGTTGAAGAAGTTGAGGCTGCTGTTGTCATGCCTGCGTCTGTAGGCCTCCTGTCTGTACCTTGGGTACCACTGGATGGGACTGGAATGAGACGCCCTATACCCTGCAGGAAGACGAGTATGTGAGAAGCCGCCAGAGAACTAATCACATTCAACCCTCCACCCACTGCCGCCCATGCATTCAGTGGACACTTACCAGCAAGGCCAAGGACCTACTCCTTCATAACGACTTCATTCTGGAAGTAGGAGTTCTTGCCAAAAAACAGCAGGATCTTCCGGCATTCCCTGGGAAACTAGTGTTGCTCCACCTGCCGTGTTAGGACTGTGGGGCAGAAATGTGAAATCTTGTTCCAGGAGACCCGCCCTCCCCTGAGGAAGGAACACACCACTTCTCCCCACCACCTCCCCCGCCCACACAGCCACCCACCCACACCGCCTCCCACTCCCAGGCCGACCTTCAAATTGGTCATGTGGCCAAGCATATTTCATCGTGCTTACTAATCAGGGCTGACATCTGAGGGTGGTTCACAAACTGCTGCAGGTCAAAGAGCTTTCAGGTGCTGGGCATGAGAGACCTCGACCCAGAGAACCAGTGTGGACCGCATCCTGGCGTCCTCCCCCAGGGACTGGCGTCCTCCCCCAGGGCCTCACGCCCTCCCCACAGGCTGCATCCAGGCCCACGGGATCTCAGAATTCCGCAGGGCTCTGCTAGACACGCAGAGGAGGCTGTGCATGCCCAGACGCCTGCATCCACGCCTAGCCTTGTGTGCTCATGAGGACACTGAGGACGCTTACTTCCACACAGCCACATAGCACACATCCAGTCTCGCGCCGACCAGTGGGCATTCGCATCGCTTTCCCTACAGCAAGATGCTTAGCGGGACCCAGAAACGTGCCCCCGCGCGGCTTTGCATGGGAAGAAGCCCTCGGTCATTTCCCTGTCCTGGCCTGGACCTCCACCGCCACTCTGCACTCTCTCAGCGCTGTTTCCGTGTCAGGTGCGAGGTAAAGCACACGTGCCTCCAACACCCCAGCACTGCCCTCCTCCCACACTCATTGCAGAGCCAGGACCACTGGATGGGATCATGTTTGCACCTTCCCGGCCACTGGAGCGTGGCTTAGCTCCAGTCCATGTCCTGGGTTCCTCTAAATGTCACCTCCCTTTCCTTCCTCTTGTGCAAGCCTAGCCCCCTCTGGACCCTCCATCAGCAACAGGAAGGACACAGTTTGGCGCAGAAACCACGGATGCGCTGGATAAGGTCACTTTCTGTTCTAGATGATGCCGCCGGCTCTGCCCCATCCTGAGTTTGAGTCGAGCGTGCTCCTGGCTGGCTTTTTTATTCACGGGCTGTAGCTCTATCTGAAGGGCCTCCAGAGTTTCCAGTGGGGAAGGGCAAGGACGGAGGCCTGTCTCGAACTGCTCCTTCTTATCCTGCTTCACCTGAAGATCCTGGGCTTCTTCCACCCATCGACCTTCCTGCTCACTCGGCTTCTGTTCCTCCTCCTCCCGCTCCTCCTTGTCTTCCTTTTCTTCCACCTCCTCCTGGCCCTGCTGCTCCTCCAGCGCTTCCTTCTCCTGCTCCTCTTCCTCCTCTGTTTGCATTCTGCTCTCCCTCTAATGGCTCCCACGCCTTCCCTTCCTCCTCCTGCTCCTCCTCCTGGTCCTCTCTCCCCACCACCGCGGCTGCCCCCACTGCCCCAGCTTGTATACCCTGGTGCTCCTGCTCCTCCCCTTCCATTTCCACCAACTCCTCCTCCTTCCGATCTTCCTCCTTCTGCTTGGGCTTCTGCTTCTCCTCCTTCTAATCTTTTACTCCTGCTGACTCTCCCCTCTTCCTCCTCCTCCTCCTCCTTCTGCTCTTCTGTTCCTGCTGCTCCCCCTCGTCCTTCACGTCCTCCTCCTCGTGAACCTGGACCTTCTCCTTCTCCGGCTCCTGCTCCTCTTCCTCCTCCCCCTTCTTCCTCTGGTCATGCCCCTCTTCCCCAGGCGCGTCCTCTTCTGCAGCCGCCACCTGAACTTCCTTCTCCACCAGACCCCACAGCACCTCCACCACCACTATGCCATGCTCCAGAGGCAGTGATATCTCGCTGGGGCTGCCCACCTGCCCCTCGGGTCGGGCCTGGCCTTCCTGCCCAGGCTGTTCGCTGGTGGCCTGCAAGCCTTCGGCCTGCGGCACCTCCGGCCCTGCCGGAGACCCACTGTCCCCACGGGCCCTCGTCTCTCGACCGCCCCCTTCCCGGTCGAAGGCGGCATGGGGCCTCTGGGCATCCCCAATGTTTCAGAAACACGAGTCGCGCATCATACGGCCCGGCCCGAGACAGGAACTGTGGCTGCTACCGATGACGAAGCGGGAGGTGAGAGCACGGCCCCCTCCCCAGACCCAGTCAGTGGAGACCTGAGGGCAATGGCTGGCAACTCGCTCCCCCTTCCTCCCAGAGCCCAAAGGTCGAGCGGGCGCATGCGCATGCTGCTGTACCCAGGATGCCTCCCCGTAGCTATCGCTATGCTGCCGCCGCCTAGGAGGCGTTTGTGGTGAGAGGTGCCCTTAGGCTTTGAGGCTGAGGGAGCTCCAAGCCACGCCCAGGCTGCTTCACTATCTTCAGGACCAATCATAGGGAGGGTGGTGTGCGTGGCTTCCCCATCCCGCCCGTAGTTCACCTGGAAACTGGGGCGCATCTGTTGCCTAGGCAGGAAGGCTCTGGGCCCCATGCAATGCAACTCCTCCCTGGGGCTTGCAGCCGGCCCTCCGTGCCCTCTGGGTGTCCTGTTTGGCTTCTGGGCATGCAAAAGTGACCTTTGAATTCCACGGCGCGCTGGGCACGCGGGTATCTACACACACGGGTAAAGGGGGACCTCCACGCTTTTCCCATTTACACCGCCACCTTTGTTCATTGTGCCCCTAATCCGACAACTCCACGGAGCGGATCAACTTGGCTGTCCGGGAGAGGCATTTCAGCTGTGCGCCTGCTCTCTGTGCCCCTGGTTTTCCATCTGCTCAGCCTCCTTTGCATACTCTCTACATCCATCCTTGCTCCAAGGAGACATGTATGTCATGACAGCAGTCTAGCAGTGCACTGTTTGCACTGGCGGTGACAAGAGGTGTGTGATGTGGGGAGGACGCCACACTAGGGGAGGCTACATAGCATGCGCAAACTCTTGCCATTTGTCCCTGTTGCCTGGAAAGTGACACCCCAGCAAGCATACACCGCCCCCCTCATGATCGGCTGCCCATTCCTCCCGTGTGTGGCAGTGCACAGGAAAGACCCGTGACCATGGGCCCTGGGACTCCTGGAGCTTGTGTCTGTCTCACAGACAGCGGTCCCCTTCCTCCCACAGTGCTTGGCCATCTTCTCACAGGGACCCTCCCCAGGCCTTCGTTGGCCGTATGTCTGTTCATCCTGGTCCCATTTCCTTTAACCACTCACTTAGGCAGCAGGCTGCCATGAGCGTGGGCGCTGACTCAAAACACTGTCCCCCTGTGCCACAGACAGCATGATTTCAAGGGCCTCCGAAAGGTATCAGGGGGTTGGGGGATGTAGCTTTGGGACGCAAGTGAGGGACACGCACCAGGGTCTACACGAAGCCACGTTACCACTTTGGGGAACCAATAAGCTGCAGAAGGTGTGAAGTGAGGGCAGTGATGTGGTCACCCTCCCTGTCAGAGCAGTGGTGATGTGGACTCCCTGCCTGTCTCCTTCAGACAGCAGCAGCTACACACACACACCACACAGAGCCACTGCAGGATTGGAGGCTCGAGATGCATTGCCTGGCCAGTCAACACACTCATGCATTGCCTTTTCCCTTTGGTGGAATGCAGTGTTCCCCCCTCTCTTTATGGGACCAGGAGGCTGCCAGGCAGGCCGGGGATTCTAGGATTGCCAAATTGGTGTGCCGGGACCTCTGGGAACATGTTGCGTCCGTGACACAGAAGAGGTTCCTACAGACTCGCTGGACCACGTCAGGATACGTACGCGGTACAGAAATGCTCCAGGGTGGCTGTGATATATGAGGCAGCACACCACAGCTTCAGGTCACAGCAATGCATAGAAACGCAGGTGGATGGGGAGAGGCTGAACAGGTGGTAGGGTGCTGCGAGGGGGTGGCCACTGTGAGAGACAGAGATGCCAACATTTACCCAGAAAGGGAGAGGAACAGGTCCAGTGGTGAGCCCTCAAGCTGCCCTCAGCAGAGGATGTAGGGGGTGGGCAAGACAGGAAAGCAGGCCCATACCCTGGTGCACCTGACCTATGCAACTCACTCCCTCCAGAGAAATGGGGCCTGTCAAACTCCCATGCAATGCTGGGAGACCCTGTGGCAGGAACGTGGGAGCAAATCTGGGTCCCAGTTGCAGGGGCTGCCTGGGAGAAGCAGGCAATGCCTTTCAGTTTGAACAACACCTACCACAATATTGGGGCCCAGGGGCCGGGCCCCAACTTCGCAAGGGGCCCTAGACCAGCCAGGCCTGTCTCTGCAGTGTCATCCAGGAGGATGTTCACCGAGACCCATACCCTGGCTGGGACCACAAGGCCTTGCGATGATCCCCCTAGGCTGGTCCAGGAGCAGGACCAGACTTACTCATGCTATCTGCTGCCTCCCTCCACTAATCCCCGCTTCCTTGCATGGAACGTTGGTCCTCCTCCACTGGGCCATGGAAGGCCCAACCCCAACTTGCCCCTGGCCAAGGCAACACAGGACGAGCGGACCCAGGCAAAGTCCAGGCTTTCCTCCTGTCATAAAAAGTGATCAGCTAGCTCCGTGTCGATCCCAGGAGCGAAGGGATTGCACTCGCTGGACTTTGGCAGTTAGACTCGCCCTTACCCACCAAGCCAGGAAAGCCGCCAGTCTCTTTCCTTCACTAGCCAACGGCCTACACACACTCACTCCGGCACAGAGATGCACGGCCACGTGGCACGTGGACACAGACACGCACGCGCTGCCAGCACAAACGCTAGGTCTCAGGCAAAAGTACTCACGCGCCCCAGCCACAATACACTCGCAGACACTCTACTGGACCTCTGCACTCACTCATGCCCTCTGCCACATCCCACTCACGAGGCTAGCTCCTCCCCACGACCCACACATGCTTTCCCCCCTCACACGCCACACGCATTTGTCCTGGGGCCCAAACCTGGCTGAAAACTAGGGCAGATCCAGGACTTCCATTGGGTCACAGGAGCTTGCATTTAGATGCCAAGGAAAGGGAGCCACAACTGATACCAACCTTCCAGTACCAATGGCACTGGAACATGGCATGTGGAGAAACACCAGCCATGACTAGGTTCCCAGCCTCCTCTGCCCCTGCCCTTTCTTCACACCCTCTAAACACTGGGGAGTCCTTTGGGTTTCAGTACCTCCCAGCTGGGTGCAACCTACAGGGCAAGGGCCAAAGGACTGACCTTTCACAGTTCACATGTATACCCAGCTTGTGTGAGCTGCCTGGAGTCAGTCACGGCTTAGGAGGTCTGGATGTGCTCTGACCCCTGTTACTTACGCGTTCCTTTGTGTGTTCCCTTGCAGCCCTGTGCCATCAGCAGCCTACTATGTCCGTATGGACATGCACAGCACACGGAAACCCAGATGCAATGATACTGTCCAGGGACAGGACAGAGACAGAGAAAGAGAGATGAAGGTGGGGGAGGGAGAAAGCGTTCCCTACAGAAAATGATCACAGGGACTCAGAGATAGAGACCAGAGGGACATGGAAGGAGGCAGAGGAAGGAGAGTAAGTCACAACTAGAGATAGCCACAGAGGGGGAGTGTGCGTGTGGTGCCTTTGTCTGTGCGTGTGCATGTGTATGAATGGGTGAAATTGTCTGGGACTGAGACAGGGGTGTGGCCACGATTCCTGGACTATTGAACGCCCCCTTCCAGCAGAATGGAGGCCCGGTATTCTCAGGAATCTCAGTGTTTTCCGGAACATGACTCATTTGCTTTGGTGCCCTAGCCCATACTCAGGCTAGGAGGGCCATAGAGCACAAGGAGTGGGAACTTGAGGCATACGGCTCCAGATAGTCTGGCCCAGCAGGTGGAGCGTCGAGGCCCAAGGTTTTTAAATGCCTGCTGCCTCCTTCTGGAGCCCACAAGCATTTGGGAAGCACGCCCATGGCCCCATGGCCCTTCGGACACTGCAGTGGCTGTGTCTGTGTCTGTGGCTGTGGTGGAGGTGGGCAGAGGCAGGGCAGTGAACTTTTTGACCGTGGGTCCTTGGGGTGAAGGATCTCCAGATCAGACCCAGACAGTTGGCTGCTGTTCAGGAACAATCAGCAGGAAGGGAAGTGGGCGTGGCTCCAGCATTTGAGCCCCTTCCTCCCCTTCCCGGGTCTGGAGCCAGTTCTCTGCCTCCACTTCCAGGGTGGACTCCCTGTTTGGTCCATGTCCTTTTCCACTTTGTCATCGACCACAACTGTCCTGTGGGTATCTCATATCGGAGAACTGGTGCTACAGGTCTCAACTCTTTGGGGAGGAGCCAAGATGGCAGACAGCATGGAAGTTTCTTAAGTGTCTCGTGTGCATGAAATACAGCCAGACCAACACTAAACCATCCTACCCACCCAGGAAACTGACGGGAGGATTAGCACAGCAATCTGCATATCCTGAACCACAGACTTCAACAGGCACGTGGCATGGAGAAGTGAACTTGGAGAGCGAGGAGGCTCAGGAAGGGAGGAGCTTCTGTGCCCAGAGAGGCGAAGGAGACTGGGCAGGTGGAAATTTTACTAATTTTCTTTAATATTCTTCTACATTATTCTTTCCTTTCGTGTCTATATTCACAAATTCTATTTTACTCCCATATTCTCCTTTTAGTCTATTTCAGTGTTTTGATTTTTCAAATTCTCACAACATTTCCCGTTGTAATATTTTTTACTTTCTAAATTTTTCTCCACTCCCACTCTTTTTTCTCTCGTGTCAAACCCCTTACAACACCCAGAAGAAACATGCCTAGAATCTAGCATCATTCATTCCCTTTTTTACGTGTGTGTTTTTAATTTTTTACTTTTAACATTTTATAATTTGGATATTTCATTTGAATTGTCTACCTCATGAGTTCCTTTTCTCCCTTCAAAATGGCAAAAGAAGGAATTCACCCAGAAAGAAAGAGCATGAAGCAACGAGAGCCAGGGATTCAACCAACACAGATACAAACAAGATGTCTGAAGCAGCATGTACAAGCACGATGATAAGAATACTAGCTGCGGTCCAATGTAGATTGGAGTCCCTTTGTGCAGAGAAAACATGAAGTAAAAGCTGGCCAGAATGAAGTTAAAAATGATATAACTGAGCTGCAATGACGGATGGATGCAGCGGTGTCAAGGATGGATGAGACAGAACAGAGAATCAGCGATACGGAGGACAAACTGATGGAGAATATGGAAGCAGGAAAATCGAGGGAGATTAAGGAAAAGAGCACGGTTGAGCAATTAGAGAAATCAGTGACTCATGCAGAAGGAACAACATCAGAATCAAGGGGTCCTGAAGAGGGAGAGAGAGAAATAGGGGCAGCAAATTTCAGAAATATGTGAGCAAATCATAGTGGAAAATTTTGCTAACCTGGGGAAAGAAACAGCCATCAAAATCCAGGAAGCACCGAGGACCCCCATTAGATTCAACAAAAACTGACCCTCAGCAAGGCAGCAAGGCATATCATATTCAAGCTCACAAAGTACTCAGGCAAAGAGAATCATGAAGGCAGCAAGCGGAAAGAAGTCCCTAAACTACAAGAGAAGATAGATCAGGTTTGCAGCAGACCTATCCAGAGAAACTTGGCAGGCCTGAAGGGAGGGGTAGGATTTGTTCAAAGTGCTGAATTAGAAATTTATGCAGCCAAGAATTCTTTATCCAGCAAGGCTGTCATTCAAAATAGAAGGAGAGAGAAAAAGGTTCCCAGACAAACAAAATTTAAAGGAGTTTGTGACCGCTGAATCACACCTGCATGCAATTTTAAGGGGGGACACTCAGAGGGGAGAAATGACTATCTATCTGTCTATCTATCTATCTATCTATCTATCTATCTATCTATCTATCTATCTATCTATCTATCTATCTATCTATCTATCTACCTATTTATCTAACTATCATCATCTATCATCTATGTATATGTATATGTATATGTATATGTATATGTATATGTATATGTACACTTATAATTATATTTTTATTTATTTTTATTTATTTTTATTTATAGATAGAAATATATAATTAGATATATAGAGATATATAAATATATAGATGTAGATGTAGATATAGATATAAAGATATATAGATTTTTTTTCTCCAACTCTTCAAAGAAGAAAATGGCCATAAAATCATATCTTTCAGTACTCACTTTAAATGTCAGTGGACTCGGAGAAGGAAGATGGCGGCGTAGGAGGACGCTGGGCTCACCGCGCGTCCTGCTGATCACTTACATTCCACCTACACCTGCCTAAATAACCCAGAAAACCGCCAGAGGATTAGCAGAACGGAGTCGCTGGAGCCAAGCGCAGACGAGAGGCCCAGGGAAGAGGGTAGGAAGGGCGGCGAGGCGGTGCGCGCTCCACGGACTGGCGGGAGGGAGCCGGGGCGGAGGGGCGGCTCGCCGGCCAAGCAGAGCCCCCGAGTCTGGCTTGCAAAAAGCGGAGGGGCCTGACGGACTGTGTTCCTACAGCAAGCGCGACTTAGCGTCTGGGAGGTCATAAGTTAACAGCTCTGCTCAGAAAGCGGGAAGGCTGGAGGACAAAGGGAAGGAGAGCTGCTGAGCCCCCGGACGACAGAGCTCAGTTTGGTGGGGAACAAAGGCGCTCGTCAGCGCCATCTCCCCCGCCCATACCCCAGCCAAAATCCCAAAGAGAACCAGTACCTGCCAGGGAACTTGCTGGCTTCGAGCAAACACCCAACTCTGCACTTCTGCGGAGCCAAACCTCCGGCAGCGGATCTGACTCCCTCCTGCTGCCACAGGGCCCCTCCTGAAGTGGATCACCTAAGGAGAAGCAAGCTAAGCCTGCCCCTCCTGCCCCTGTGCACCTTGCCTACCCACCCCAGCTAAGACGCCAGATCCCCAGCATCACAAGCCTGGCAGTGTGCAAGTAGCCCAGACAGGCCACCCCACCCCACAGTGAATCCCGCCCCTAGGAGAGGGGAAGAGAAGGCACGCGCCAGTCCGTGGCCCCAGCGTTGGGCTGGGGGCAGACATCAGGTCTGACTGCGGCTCCGTCCACCAACTCCAGTTATACACCACAGCACAGGGGAAGTGCCCTGCAGGTCCTCACCACGCCAGGGACAATCCAAAATGACCAAGCGGAAGAATTCCCCTCAGAAGAATCTCCAGGAAATAACAACAGCTAATGAGCTGATCAAAAAGGATTTAAATAATATAACAGAAAGTGAATTTAGAATAATAGTTATAAAATTAATTGCTGGGCTTGAAAACAGTATAGCTGACAGCAGAGAATCTCTTGCTACAGAGATCAAGGGACTAAGGAACAGTCACGAGGAGCTGAAAAACGCTTTAAACGAAATGCATAACAAAATGGAAACCACCACGGCTCGGATTGAAGAGGCAGAGGAGAGAATAGGTGAACTAGAAGAAAAAGTTATGGAAAAAGAGGAAGCTGAGAAAAAGAGAGATAAAAAAATCCAGGAGTATGAGGGGAAAATTAGAGAACTAAGTGATACACTAAAAAGAAATAATCTACGCATAATTGGTATCCCAGAGGAGGAAGAGAGAGGGAAAGGCGCTGAAGGGGTACTTGAAGAAATAATAGCTGAGAACTTCCCTGAACTGGGGAAGGAAAAAGGCATTGAAATCCAAGAGGCACAGAGAACTCCCTTCAGACGTAACTTGAATCGATCTTCTGCAGGACATATCATAGTGAAACTGGCAAAATACAAGGATAAAGAGAAAATTCTGAAAGCAGCAAGGGGTAAACGTGCCCTCACATATAAAGGGAGACCTATAAGACTCGTGACTGATCTCACTTTTTAAACTTGGCAGGCCAGAAAGAATTGGCACGAGATTTTCAGTGTGTTAGACAGAAAAAATATGCAGCCGAGAATCCTTTATCCAGCAAGTCTGTCATTTAGAATAGAAGGAGAGATAAAGGTCTTCCCAAACAAACAAAAACTGAAGGAATTTGTCACCACTAAACCAGCCCTCCAAGAGATCCTAAGGGGGTCCCTGTGAGACAAAGTACCAGAGACATCACTACAAGCATAAAACATACAGACATCACAATGACTCTAACCCCATATCTTTCTATAATAACACTGAATGTAAATGGACTAAATGCGCCAACCAAAAGACATAGGGTATCAGAATGGATAAAAAAACAAGACCCATCTATTTGCTGTCTACAAGAGACTCATTTTAGACCTGAGGACACATTTAGATTGAGAGTGAGGGGATGGAGAACTATTTATCATGCTACTGGAAGCCAAAAGAAAGCTGGAGTAGCCATCCTTATATCAGACAAACTAGACTTAAGTTAAAGGCTATAACACGAGATGAAGAAGGACATTATATAATAGTGACAGGATCTATCCATCAGGAAGAGCTAACAATTATAAATGTCTATGCGCCGAATACCGGAGCTCCCAAATATATAAAACAATTACTCATAAACATAAGCAACCTTATTGAGAAGAATGTGGTAATTGCAGGGGACTTTAACACCCCACTTACAGAAATGGATAGATCATCTAGACACACGGTCAATAAAGAAACAAGGGCCCTGAATGAGACATTGGATCAGATGGACTTGACAGATATATTTAGAACTCTGCATCCCAAAGCAACAGAATATACTTTCTTCTAGAGTGCACATGGAACATTCTCCAAGATAGATCATATACTGGGTCACAAAATAGCCCTTCATAAGTTTACAAGAATTGAAATCATACCATGCATACTTTCAGACCACAATGCTATGAAGCTTGAAATCAACCACAGAAAAACGTCTGGAAAACCTCCGAAAGCATGGAGGTTAAAGAACACCCTACTAACGAATGAGTGGGTCAACCAGGAAATTAGAGAAGAAATTAAAATATATATGGAAACAAACGAAAATGAAAATACAACAATCCAAACGCTTTGGGATGCAGCGAAGGCAGTCCTGAGAGGAAAATACATTGTAATCCAGGCCTATCTCAAGAAACAAGAAAAATCCCAAATACAAAATCTAACAGCACACCTATAGGAATTAGAAGCAGAACAGCAAAGGCAGCCTAAACCCAGCAGAAGAAGAGAAATAATAAAGATCAGAGCAGAAATAAACAATATAGAATCTAAAAAAACTGTAGAGCAGATCAACGAAACCAAGAGTTGGTTTTTTGAAAAAATAAACAAAATTGACAAACCTCTAGCCAGGCTTCTCAAAAAGAAAAGGGAGATGACCCAAATAGATAAAATCATGAATGAAAATGGAATTATTACAACCAATCCCTCAGAGATACAAACAATTATCAGGGAATACTATGAAAAATTATATGCCAACAAATTGGACAACCTGGAAGAAATGGACAAATTCCTGAACACCCACACTCTTCCAAAACTCAATCAGGAGGAAATAGAAAGCTTGAACAGACCCATCACCAGCGAAGAAATTGAATTGATTATCAAAAATCTCCCAACAAATAAGAGTCCAGGACCAGATGGCTTCCCAGGGGAGTTTAACCAGACGTCTAAAGCAGAGATAATACCTATCCTTCTCAAGCTATTCCAAGAAATAGAAAGGGAAGGAAAACTTCCAGACTCATTCTATGAAGCCAGTATTACTTTGATTCCTAAACCAGACAGAGACCCAGTAAAAAAAGAGAACTACAGGCCAATATCCCTGATGAATATGGATGCAAAAATTCTCAATAAGATACTAGCAAATCGAATTCAACGGCATATAAAAGGAATTATTCACCATGATCAAGTGGGATTCATTCCTGGGATGCAGGGCTGGTTCAACATTCGCAAATCAATCAACGTGATACATCACATTAACAAGAAACAAGAGAAGAACGATATGATCCTGTCAATCAATGCAGAAAAGGCCTTTGACAAAATCCAGCACCCTTTCTTAATAAAAACCCTTGAGAAAGTCAGGATAGAAGGAACATACTTAAAGATCATAAAAGCCATTTATGAAAAGCCCACAGCTAACATCATCCTCAACGGGGACAAACTGAGAGCTTTTTCCCTGAGATCAGGAACACGACAGGGATGCCCACTCTCACCGCTGTTGTTTAACATAGTGCTGGAAGTGCTAGCATCAGCAATCAGACAACAAAAGGAAATCAAAGGCATCAAAATTGGCAAAGATGAAGTCAAGCTTTCGCTTTTTGCAGACGACATGATATTATACATGGAAAATCCGATAGACTCCACCAAAAGTCTGCTAGAACTGATACATGAATTCAGCAAAGTTGCAGGATACAAAATCAATGTACAGAAATCAGTTGCATTCTTATACACTAACAATGAAGCAACAGAAAGACATATAAAGAAACTGATCCCATTCACAATTGCACCAAGAAGCATAAAATACCTAGGAATAAATCTAACCAAAGATGTAAAGGATCTGTATGCTGAAAACTATAGAAAGCTTAGGAAGGTAATTGAAGAAGATTTAAAGAAATGGAAAGACATTCCCTGCTCATGGATTGGAACAATAAATATTGTCAAAATGTCAATACTACCCAAAGCTATCTACACATTCAATGCAATCCCAATCAAAATTGCACCAGCATTCTTCTCGAAACTAGAACAAGCAATCCTAAAATTCATATGGAACCACAAAAGGCCCCAAATAGCCAAAGTAATTTTGAAGAAGAAGACCAAAGCAGGAGGCATCACAATCCCAGACTTTATCCTCTACTACAAAGCTGTCATCATCAAGAGAGCATGGTATTGGCACAAAAACAGACACATAGACCAATGGAATAGAATAGAAACCCCAGAACTAGACCCACAAACGTATGGCCAACTCATCTTTGACAAAGCAGGAAAGAACATCCAATGGAAAAAAGACAGTCTCTTTAACAAATGGTGCTGGGAGAACTGGACAGCAACATGCAGAAGGTTGAAACTAGACCACTTTCTCACACCATTCACAAAAATAAACTCAAAATGGATAAAGGACCTGAATGTGAGACAGGAAACCATCAAAACCTTAGAGGAGAAAGCAGGAAAAGACCTCTCTGACCTCAGCCATAGCAATCTCTTCCTCGACACATCCCCCAAGGCAAGGGAATTAAAAGCAAAAGTGAATTACTGGGACCTTATGAAGATAAAAAGCTTCTGCACAGCAAAGGAAACAACTAACAAAACTAAAAGGCAACCAACGGAATGGGAAAAGATATTTGCAAATGACATATCGGACAAAGGGCTAGTATCCAAAATCTATAAAGAGCTCACCAAACTCCACACCCAAAAAGCAAATAACCCAGTGAAGAAATGGGCAGAAAACATGAATAGACACTTCTCTAAAGAAGACATCCGGATGGCCAACAGGCACATGAAAAGATGTCAGCGTCGCTCCTTATCAGGGAAATACAAATCAAAACCACACTCAGGTATCCCCTCACGCCAGTCAGAGTGGCCAAAATGAACAAATCAGGAGACTATAGATGCTGGAGAGGATGTGGAGAAACGGGAACCCTCTTGCACTGTTGGTGGGAATGCAAATTGGTGCAGCCGCTCTGGAAAGCAGTGTGGAGGTTCCTCAGAAAATTAAATATAGACCTACCCTATGACCCAGCAATAGCACTGTTAGGAATTTATCCAAGGGACACAGGAGTAGTGATGCATAGGGGCACTTGTACCCCAATGTTCATAGCAGCACTCTCAACAATAGCCAAATTATGGAAAGAGCCTAAATGTCCATCAACTGATGAATGGATAAAGAAATTGTGGTTTATATACACTATGGAATACTACGTGGCAATGAGAAAAAATGAAATACGGCCTTTTGTAGCAAGGTGGATGGAACTGGAGAGTGTGATGCTAAGTGAAATAAGCCATACAGAGAAAGACAGATACCATATGGTTTCACTCTTATGTGGATCCTGAGAAACTTAACAGGAACCCATGGGGGAGGGGAAGGAAGAAAAAGAGGTTAGAGTGGGAGAGAGCCAAAGCATAAGAGACTGTTGAGAACTGAGAGCAAACTGAGGGTTGATGGGGGGTGGGAGGGAGGAGAGGGTGGGTGATGGGTATTGAGGAGGGCACCTTTTGGGATGAGCACTGGGTGTTGTATGGTAACCAATTTGATAATAAATTTCATATATAAATAAAAAAATAAAATAAAATAAAATAAAATAAATAAATGTCAGTGGACTCAATGCTCCAATCAAAAGACATAGGGGAACAGAATGGATGAGAGAACAAGCGCCATCGATATGGTGTTTACAAGACACCCACTTTAGTTATAAACACAAGTTCAGAGTGAAAATAAGAGGATGGAGAATCATATGTGATGCTAACCGTCAACAAAACAAAGCCAAAGCAGCCATACTTCTATAAGACAATCTAGACTTTAATGTAAAGCCTGTGTCAAGTGATGCACAAGGGCATGATGTCATAATCAAGGGGTCTATCCACCAAGAAGACCTAGCAATGGAAAACATTTATGTGGCGTATTTGAGAGCAACCAAATACACAAATCAATTAATCACAAACATAAGGAACCTCATTCTTAGTCATGCCATCAGAGGGGGAGACTTCAACACCCCACTCGCTGCAATAGACAGATCATCTAAACAAAAAATCAACAAGCAAACTGGGGCTTGGAATGACACACTGGACAAGATGGGCTTCACAGATATCTTCAGAATATTTCATCATAAAGCAGCAGAATATACGTTCTTTTCCAGTGCTCATGGAATATTCTCCTCTATAGATCATATCCTGGGGAAAAAAGTCAACCGTAATGAAGTTCAAAGAGATCGAGGTCACACCGTGCATATTTTCAGACCACAACACTACGAGACTCGATATCAACTAAAGAAACAATTTGGAAAGGTAACAAATACTAGGAGACTGAAGAACATCCTACTAAAGAATGAATGGGCAAACCAAGGGTTTAAAGAGGGTATAAAAAGTATATGCAAGTTAATGAAAACGTATACGGAAGTCAGTGATAACACCACAACCCAAAACCTCTGGGACGCACCAGAGTCGGTAATAAGAGGACCTATCTAGTAAGGCAGGTCTTCCTAAAGGAGAAAGAAAGATCTCAGAGACACAACCTCACCTTACGCCTTAAGAGGCTGTGAAAAGAACACCCTATGAAACGCAAAACATTCAGAAGACAGGAAATGACAATGATTAGAGCGGAAATTAATGCTATGGAAACCAAAAGTCAAACAAAACAAAAACAAAAACAACCTCAAACAAACAAACAAACAAACAAACAAACCAAAATAGGAGAACAGATCAATGAGCCCAGAAGCTGCTTCTTTGAAGGAATTAACAAAATTGATAAGCCAGTCATCAGTTTGATGAAAAAGAAAAAGGAAAGGGCACAAATAAATAAACTCAAGAATTGGGGCGCCTGGGTGGCGCAGTCGGTTAAGCGTCCAACTTCGGCCAGGTCACGATCTCGCGGTCCGTGAGTTCGAGCCCCGCTTCTGGCTCTGGGCTGATGGCTCAGAGCCTGGAGCCTGTTTCTGATTCTGTGTCTGCCTCTCTCTCTGCCCCTCCCCCGTTCATGCTCTGTCTCTCTCTGTCCCAAAAATAAATAAACGTTGAAAAAAAAATTTAAAAAAAATAAAAAAAATAAACTGAAGAATGAAAGAGGAGAGATCACAAGCAACACAGCAGAAAGGCAAACAATAATAAGAGAACATTAGGAGCAATTATTTGCCAATGAAATGGGCAACCTGGGAGAAATGGACAAATTCCTAGACACATATACACTACCAAAGTTGAAAGAGGAAGGAGAGGAAAATTTGACCAGACCCATAGCCAGTAAAGAAATCAAATTACGAATCAAATATCTGCCGAAGGAAGAAGACTGCAGGGCCAGATGGGTTTCCAGAGGAGTGCCAGCAAACATTTCAGGAAGCTTTAACACTTATTCTCTTGAAGCTGTTCCCAAAATAGAAATGGAAGGAAAACTTCCAAACTCTTTCTAGGAAGCCAGCGTTACCTTGATTCCAAAACCAGAAAGAGACCCCACTATAAAGGAGAAGTATAGACCAATTTCCCTGATGCACATGGATGCCAAACTCCTCAACAAGATATAAGACACTCGGATCCAACAATACATTAAGATGTTATTCACCACGACCCAGTGGGATTTGTACCTGGGAGGCAGGGCTGGTTCAACATCCACAAAACAATTTACGTGATTCATCACATCAATAAAAGAAAGGACGAGAACCACAGGATCCTCTCAATCGATGCGGACAGAGGGTTGACAAAATACAGCATCCTTTCCTGGTAAAAACCCGCAAGAAAGTAGGGATAGAAGGAGCACAAATAGAGATCATAAAGCCACATATGGACGACCCGACGTTACTATCATCTCAATGAGCAAAAGCTCTCAGCTCAAGTCACGACCGAGACAGGAATGTCCACTCTCTCCACTGTTATTCAACATAGTATTGGAAGTCTTAGCCTCAGCCTCTTCATCCTTCTGCTCCCGCTCTTCAGCTACTGCTCTTCCAGCCCTGGCACTACCTTGTCTCCTCCTTCTTCCCTCTGCTCACGTCCTCCTCAATTTCCTCCCCCAGCTGCTCCTGCTCCTCGACTCGTGCTCCTCCTCTTGCTCCTCCTGGACTTCCTCCTCCTCCACTTCTTCCCTCGCCTGCACCTGATCATTCACTCTTCCTCCTCCTCCTCCTGTAACTCCTCCCAATCCTCTTCCTCCATCTGATCCTCCACCTCCTCCTCCTCCTCCAACTCTTCCTCCTAGGCATCTTCCTCCTTCTCCAAGTCCTCTCCTGCTACTGCCCTTCCTGACCTACCTCTGACTTTTGACCTCCTCTTCTTCCTTCTGCTCTCGTCCACCTCAACTCCCTCTTCCAGCTGCCCCTGCTCCTTTGGCTCGTGATCCTCCTCTTCCTCGTGCTGGACATCATCCTCTTCCATTTGTCCTTCTCCTGTACCCAGTCATTCACTCCCCCTCTTCTCCTCCACTTCTTCTAACCCCTCCCAATTCGCTTCCTCCAGCTCCTCCTGCTCCTCCTCTTCCTCCTCGGTCTCTTCCTCCTTCTGCTCCTACACTTCTGCTCACGCTATTCCAACCCTGGCTCTACCTTTTCTCCTCATCCTCTTCCCTCTACTCTCGTCCTCCTCAACTTCCTCCCCCAGCTGCTCCTCCTCCTTTGGCTCGTGCTCCTCCTCATCCTGGACATCCTCCTCCTCCACTTGTTCCCTCTCCTGCACCCAATCATTCACTCCTTCTCCTCCTGCTCTAAGGCCTCCCAATCCTCTTCCTCCAACTCCTCCTCCTCCTCCTCCTCCTCCTCCTCCTCCTCCTCCTCCTCCTCCTCCTCCTCGTCCTCCTCCAATGCTTCCTCTGGTCATCCTTCTCTTCCCCAGGCACATCTTTGTCCCTTAATACCACGACTATCTCCTCTAAGAATGGGAGCCAAAGCTCTCGCAATGTCCCCAGGACATCCGAAATGAGCACCGGACCCTGGGGCATGGGCCCTCACAAGCCATCGTGTCCCTGCAAAAGGAACCTGGCAACCTCCCAGGCCTCCAGGGGGACCTGGTAGTGGGAACCTGGGAGCAGCGACAGGGTCCCCGGTGCAGTGACACCCAAAGGACGATCATATCATGCTCTGTTTTTTCAACAACACCTATAGCAGTATCGGATCTAGAGGCCAGGCCCCAACAGGCCTCACATGCGACCCCTGACCAGCAAGCCCTGTGTCGCCAGCGCCATCCAGGAGGAAGCTCACCGACACTCATGCCATGCCTGGGACCCCAAGGCGCTTTGATCACCCCCTTGGCAGATAAGGTCAGGGCTAGGTTACTCCATGGGACCTGATGCATCCCTACAGTCGTCCCCAATTCCTTGTAGGACAGGTCGGACTTCCTCCACTGGGCTATGGGGTCTCCATGCTGTCAAGCTGGCAGCAGCCAACACATGACCAGTGGTACTGGGACACTGTCCAGCCTTTCCTCTCATGCTGGATGGTGGCCGCGTCTTTACCGAAAGCCCTTATGGGGGCAAAGAGCTGTGGGGAAGGCAGGTAGGCGGGTAGCCAGGCACAGATGTGACCACCCGCTGTGATGCCGCAGGGTCACTAGGACTTCACTTCCATGAGGCCCACACGCAAATGCTAGGGATGGGGCTTTGGGGGCAGTGCGGACGCCTTGCAGCTTCAGCGTGAAGGAGGTGGTCACACACACCTGTGGGCCCAGCCGGCAGCAGACTGGGACCAGTGTTCCTCCCTAGGCCCCCTTGACCCTCCCCCACCTGAGAAGAATACGGGGGGTGGGCTGTAAGGCTTTAGACTCCCCAAAGCGCACACACAGTGGGCCACGTGCTGCCCGCTGCGGTTTGGGGCGGGGCGGGTGGAGCACGGTCGGGATCCCTGACTCCAATGTCCACAGCATCCTCCGTCGACATGCAACTGCTGAGACACTGAGAAAGGAACCCAGTTCCCCATGTTACATGAGGCCAGGAGTCGACAAAGCCTGAGGCTAATCAGGGTCGCCTGCACAGGGACTGAGAGGCTAATGCTGGCACCACTTACTTGCAAGGGGAACAGAGTTCTGGGACACACCTTGACATGTCCTGAGCCCAGCTGCAGCGGCAGGGGTGATCTTGTGCTGCGGGGAGAAGTGTTGCTGGCAACGAACTGTCCCCTAAGAGAGCAGCTGGCAGGCTGCTCAGCTGCCCGTCCACACACGGATCCCCACACACCACACTGCTACAGCACTCCAGGGTGACGCCAGTAACCTGAGGTCTGGGGTTCAAGCTCCTCCATTTGCCTGGGCCTGGTGCACAGGAAGCAGAGAGGAAAGCCCCAAGGAAGAGCTGATTGGTGACAAAACATGGCACGTCTACCTAGAGCAGAGATTCTTGCTGGACGCCTCCCTCTAGCGAATTACCTACGCCCTCTGCACATAACGTAGCCTGACAGCTTGGGTTCCTTAGCTACACTGTGCACAAGGCCTGGGCACAACCTTGTAGCCCCCCCGTATTTGCTACTGTAGGCCACCAGGGCAATTCAACACACACACACACACACACACACACACACACACACACACACACACACACACACACACACTCACTCACTCACTCACTCTCACGTAGACACACACTAACACACACAAACACACTCACTCACAAGTGGTCCACTGGCCACTGGGCACAGGCTTTCCTCCCCTAGGTGCCCGTCTTGACCTTGCACCAATTTCCCTTTTGCATCCTGACTTGAGACCCTGTCAGAGCAACAGTTTCACCCACCCCAGCCATTACCATCAGGACTCAGGAGGGAAGGGACTGCACTCTTGTATTGTGGCATCTGACCGTCCCACATAAGCACCTCATCCACAGAGACCCCTGTGTCTCTCCTTGTCTCGCCAGTGGCCTACACACCCACTCCCGCACACACAGAGACAGACGGCTATGCAATCGCACGAACATATGCACGCACACACTGCCGGCACCACCACGGATCTCTGGCCCAGTTTTCCACAGACGCCTACACACACTCACAGGAACTCAAGCTGGGTATTCGCTGTCGCGCGTACTCTCTCCATGAAATCCCACTCATAAGCCTCGCTGCTGCCCACAACCCACACCTGCCTCTTCCCCTCACACATCTCCCATCCTGAGCCACTGTCTCAGGACAGGGCTCGGGGTCAAAGGGACCCCGGGTGTGGGAGGCAGCAGCAAGGTATACTGGCATCGACTGTGAGAAGCCTGCCTACTCCTGAGTTCTCCGGGGACATGGGGCCTTAGCTCTGATCCTCACTGGATTCGTTTCTCACTGGATTCTCTCTCACCAAGGAGACGACACCCCTCTGGGAGCAAGGGTCCTGGCTGAATCTCCCCAAGTCCTGGCCACACTGTACCTGGACCCAATGGACAAATTTGGTCCCGCTGTGCAATCCCCTTCCCTGCCTTTCGGCTCTGGCCTATACAACAAGTCTCCACATAACAGTTCTGTCTCTTCCTCCTCATCCATCCAGACTCTGCCTGCCCAGGAAGGCAGGCCTCTGTGCACATGGCAACACCTGCTCCACACCAGTACTGCACCTCTCCTGCACACACAGAATCACCCTGGCAGTGGCTAGGAAGTCACACTCAGGTCCCATCATCTTCGTCCCTCCTCGGGTCCCCCATAAACACACACACACACACACACACACACACACACACACACACACACACACACACACACACAGAAACAGAAGGGTTTTTAGCTTCCTGTATGTGTCCACATAAACATTGTGGCAACTCTTCAGGGCTGCCACATGTGATCACTTCCCCATTTGTCTCCGGGGCTCATAGAAGACAGGAGACGCATCCACCCATCTCTTCCAGCGCTGGTCGCGTCCTCCATTGTTTCTGCGTGGGCAAACATAGAAGTTCTGTGCTTTTCACGCCCACACAGATGCAGAGCCCCTGACGCACATGGGCACACACAGACACATTCGCGTACACGCACACACACACACACCCACGCAACAGACACCAAGAGTGATACGGGATATTTGCAAATACATCCCAGATGGTGTCACTTGTGCCTCGCCCTTTTGTGATCCCTCTTGCTTTCTCACCCAGGGATTCATTTCCAGCCCCAATGGCCTTGGACTAGTTCTAAGAATGGCGGTCACGTTGCGGGAGTACATGGCATGGTGGTGCACAGGAAGGAAGTGCAAGATTCTCGCCACAGTGGCGCCTGGGGACACGGCAGCTCCAGTCCCAAAGACTGGCAGGGAAATCCAGACTGAAGGAGCAGGGGGAAGCCCGGGAGAGGGCGGACATTCACGGGGAGCATTTGTGGTGGAGAAGCATTGCTCCTCCTGAGTTGCTCTGCAAAGCCCCAGCCCATAGCACAACTGCATTTGGTTTGCAGGCATCGACCCACTCTGTGTTTGCAGCTGGGGCCCGGCAGGTCCCCAGTCATCCTCCCACCCGCTCCCCATGCTACCTGGGTCCCAGTCTCGGCGGACCTTCCATTTCCAAGCCAATGTCTGGCCCACGTTCCCTTGCCGTACAACACACGTGTCAACACACCGCATACTGGCCTTCTCACCGACACGTGCGCACGTCAGTCACTGTCTTCTGGTCCCTTCCTCCCTCAGGTAGTACTGCAGGGGATTGGGCCACAAGTCCTCGATGATGATCTGGTAGGGGACACAGGCCGGCGCCACATTGGGCATAGCCCACTCTCCTCTCTGGCCGGGGGCCACCCACATCCCTACTGCTGAGGAAGTCCTCAGGGGCCCCACCTCGGCAATCCTGTTTGTCCCTGGGCAGCTGTGCTCACACAGCCAGTTGAACAAGTGAAGGCTGGTGGGTCATGCCTGTGACTGGGAGTTCCATGTTCATAATCGCAGAACCACTGGACTGGAGTGGCACGTGATGCCCTGTAGCCTGCAGGAAGGGAGGTTTTGAGGAACAACCTGATGGCCTCCGCACCCACCTCGACCTCCCCCTCTCCCTCCCCCCCCTCCTGCCCCTGATGCATGCTCATCAGCCCCCTGCCCCGCACCATCATGGGACCCACACCCTACTAGCAAAGCTAAGCTGATACTCCTTAATGATCACTGGGTTCCAGAAGTACTGGTTCTCCACAAAGAAAAACATCACTCTGCAGCGGTACTTGGGATGGCCCACTTCCTCCACCTGCTGTGAGCAATGGGACAGGAGGGGGCAAGTGTCCTCCCTCGGGGTCCTGACCTCCTTGCCTGGCTGTGAGGGTGAGCACCTTTGCCTCACCCTCTCCTGCCCAAATCCCCCACCCGACGGGATGGCCCCCAGCCACAGCCTCCCCGGTCTGACCTCCAAGTCGACCAGGTAGCTGAGCACGTCTTTGTCCTGGGCACCGATCATGGCTGACAACAGGGGGTGATACAGAATCTGTGCTGGGTCAAGGAGCTGTGCCTTCATATGATGTGGAAACAGACACATCCCACCCCCTCAAACCTCCCAGGCTAAGAGCAAGGGACTAGATCATGGCATGTGCAGCGAGACCAGGAAACACTAGCCCCCACACTCCTCAGCCTCTGCAAATGCATCAGACCCCATCGACACTGGGCTGTCCGTTGGCTTCCTGTACCTCCCACGCTGTCCGCACACAGCAGGGAGAGACTCCACTGCCTGGACTCCTCACAGTTCCTTCATATACCTGACCTGTGTTGGTTGCCAGCAGCCCATCATAGCTTGTGATGTCAGCATGTGCTCTGACCCCTCCTCACGGCTGGGAGTCTTGGCATATTCCCGTGAAGACCAATGTTGTCACCGGCCTTCTGAGTCCAGAAGGAATAACACGGCTTACAAGAAACCGCCTAAACACTTAAGATGCAAACATAGGGTGTGGGACGGAGAAAGAAATCGAGAAGCACGGACAAGGAGGGCAGAGGAGGGGAAAGAAAGTAGACACAGTGACACAGCCAGTCAGGAGAGAAAGACATGGGTGGGACCCAGCCAGAGCCTGAGGACAGAGAGGGAAGCAGGGGTGGAGATACCAGGAAAGAATCCTGTGTGTGTGTGTGTGTGTGTGTGTGTGTGTGTGTGTGTGTGTGTGTGTGTGTGTGTGTTTGTGTGTGTGGGTCTGTGGAGGAAGATTGTACCTCGCTCAGGGTCGGTGTGAGTCATCCCACTGTCCGGAACAGGGGGGTGGCATGGTTCCACTAAACGCCATGAGTGTGTGTCTGAAATGCTCTCTTTTGACAGAACTGCTAGAAAGCGTGCACAGCCTGTGAATGTGAAGGTGGGTGTGCGGCCTGTGTAACTCTCCCATTTGGCAGCGAAACGTTTCCTTGCCTTATCTGCTCTGAGTGAAGGCTGCTTTGTGCTACCCTAGCTCTGGTAGCATGGGGACACATGCCTCACGTCCACAAATAATGTTTGAGAGCAGCCTGCAGGCCAAGCTGGCGGAGACCTAGAGGAAGCAGGTCCAAGTCCCCGAGTCCCCCCATCCCCAACAACAGCCCCTGTCCAAGGCCTTACATTGGATCCCAGACCACACCAACCCAGAGCCAGTGACCACTGCCCAGCTCTCCTCCCTGGGGTCCATCGGCCTGAGGCACCCTGCTCTGAGGGCCCAGCCCTCCTGCACAACAGCCCCCGCCATCACCCACCAGCACAAGGAAGGATACCGCCTGGACCCCGAAGCCAGGGATGTGCTTGATGATGGCTCTTCTGTGATCCAGGTAAGAAATCCGCCTCCGAAGTATCCTGCGCTTCAGCCGCCATAAGGCTCTGGAATCTTGGGCATTCCCAGCGCTGATCTCCAGCTGAAGACGCTCCAGCGCTGCCAGCAGGTCCTGGGGTGAGGCAGGACGCAGCACTGGCTCTTGCTGTTGCAGCTCCTGTGAGACCTGGGGCCCCTCCTACGCCTCTGCATCTGCCTCGGGCTTCTCCTCTTACTCTGGAGTCTCCTCCAGCTGCTGTCTCTCCTCCTCCACCTCCTCCTGCTCGGGCATGTCCTCTGCTTCTGGCTTGGCTTCCTCAGACTTCTCCTCTCCAGCCACCTCTTCCTCGGTCGCCTCTCCGTCCTCTTCCTCCACCCTGATCACCACCTCAGCAGCGACCATTCCGTCATCCAATATCACCACCAATTCCTCCGCTGGGCTTGCCACCTGTATCTCACACCTGGCCTGGGCTTCCTGCACAGTATGGGCGCTTGCCGCCCCTGAACCTGGGGACTGCAGCAGCCCACGCCCTCCAGAGCCCCCAACCCGCGGGCCGGGGACTCTCGACCTTTCTCATCCAGGATGATCAGGGCCCAGGTTTGACGGGAATCACCGCTTTTTCCGGACCGCGACACGCTGGCCATGACACAAGGCCCATCTATTTGCTGTCTACAAGAAGCATAAAATCCCTAGGAATAAATCTAACCAAAGATGTAAAGGATCTGTATGCTGAAAACTATAGAAACCTTATGAAGGTAATTGAAGAAGATTTAAAGAAATGGAAAGACATTCCCTGCTCATGGATTGGAAAAATAAATATTGTCAAAATGTCAATACTACCCAAAGCTATCTACACATTCAATGCAATCCCAATCAAAATTGCACCAGCATTCTTCTCAAAACTAGAACAAGCAATCCTACAATTCATTTGGAACCACAAAAGGCCCCGAATAGCCAAAGGAATTTTGAAGAAGAAGAACAAAGCAGGAGGCATCACAATTCCAGACTTAGCCTCTACTACAAAGCTGTAATCATCAAGACGGGATGGTATTGGCACAAAAACAGACACCTATACCAATGGAATAGAATAGAAACCCCAGAACTAGACCCACGAACGTATGGCCAACTCATCTTTGACAAAGCAGGAAAGAACATCCAATGGAAAAAAGACAGTCTCTTTAACAAATGGTGCTGGGAGAACTGGACAGCAACATGCAGAAGGTTGAAACTAGACCACTTCCCTACACCATTCACAAAAATAAACTCAAAATGGATAAAGGACCTGAATGTGAGACAGGAAACCATCAAAACCTAAGAGAAGAAAGCAGGAAAAGACCTCTCTGACCTCAGTCCTAGCAATCTCTTACTCAACACATCCCCAAAGGCAAGGGAATTAAAAGCAAAAGTGAATTACTGGGACCTTATGAAGATAAAAAGCTTCTGCACAGCAAAGGAAACATCTAACAAAACTAAAAGGCAACCAACGGAATGGGAAAAGATATTTGCAAATGACATATCGGACAAAGGGCTAGTATCCAAAATCTATAAAGAGCTCACCAAACTCCACACCCGAAAAACAAATAACCCAGTGAAGAAATGGGCAGAAAACATGAATAGACACTTCTCTAAAGAAGACATCCGGATGGCCAACAGGCACATGAAAAGATGTTCAGCGTCGCTCCTTATCAGGGAAATACAAATCAAAACCACACTCAGGTATCACCTGACGCCAGTCAGAGGGGCCAAAATGAACAAATCAGGAGGATATAGATGCTGCAGAATCACTTTAAATCTTATCTCAATGCCGCCCCCAGTTTTACTACAAATGGAGAAGATATTTTTTTATGTAAGTCAATCTATGAAGTCCTAGGAGAAAACATGGGGGAATTATTCTTATAATCCAGAATGACAATGAACTTTCTAAAATAGGGGTGGACATTAAGCTCAGATGTAACGATAGTAGAGAAGGATCATTTTTATTATATTGAACATATATTTTTCAAATTTGTAAAGAAAAAATAAAGACAAAAAAAAGGAAAAGAAAAAATAAAGTGAGGTGCCTGGGTGGTTGGTAGGTTAAGCGTCCAAATTCGACTCAGGTCACGATCTCATGGTTTGTGGGTTTGAGCCCTGCATCTAGCTCTTTGCTGAAAGCTCAGAGTCGGGAGTCTGTTTCAGATTCTGTGTCTCCCTCCCTCTCTTCTCCTTCCCTGCTCTCGCTCTCTCTCTCTCACAAAATAAATAAACATTAAGTTAAAAAAATTAAAAAAAATTAAAAAAAGGCAAATGAAAATTAGTGGAAATATTTGCACCACCAATAGAAACACAGAAGACAAATCCCCATAATGCTTGTATTGCTTTTTTTAAGCCACAGTGTAAAACAAAACAAAAATCCAATAGAAGGAATGGAGGAAAGAAAAATGAAGTTCACCTGACATCAAGCGTAAATTACTTTTAAAAACTGTAAAGACGTACAACCACAATTTTAGAAAGCAATTGCATATAAAAATGAAATACTACTACTCTTCTATTGGACAAAAACATTGGTAATGCACACTATAGATAAGGGAAGAGGAAAGAGGCATTTCAGAAATGTAATTGGTGAACTGGTACCTCTTCTTTGGAAGACAGTTTAGCATGATAATGGTAAAAATAACAGTAATAACATTTATTGAGTATTTAGCATGTTGGACAGACACTGATCTATTTCACATAGTTTAATTTAATTATTCCTCATAACAACCAAATGAAGTGCTTTATATAACTACCCCTCTGAGAAATCAGAGGCACAAAAAGATTAAGACATGTGCTGTGAATGGAGTAGCTGAATTCAAACTCAGTACTAAAAATTCAGTTTAAAATACCAAACTTGACAATATCCATAAAAACTCAACATATTTATACCTGTTATATGTACACCTTCATGAGGGTTAGGTTTTTCCCTACCACACAGAACAAGGAAGAGCTATGGTCTTAACAGGGTAAAAATGGATTTCTCTCCCAAATCAATGAACTTTGGAGGTATAGAGCTCAAGTCTGATTGGGCAGCTGTATTCTATGAAGTGCATAGAAATCTAGTTCCTACCAGCTCTTGCTGGAAGAATCTCAGTTCACTTTCCATCCAAACGGTTTGTCCCTAGAGTTCAGGATCCAAGGCAGCATTTGAATGACATCAAAGAAAAAATAAAGGACACAAGGCACACAGGTGTCTCAACTTTCTCAGAAGCTGCCACATGACACTTCCTCTCATATTGCTTTGGCTGCAAGGGAAGCTGGGGTATGTAGTCCTAATTCTGAGTGCCCGTAGGCACAGCTCAGCACTGGTAATAACCTTCAAGGGAAGGAGGTGGAGGAATGGATGTGGAAGAGGTTCTTTCTGTCCTTCTGATACCACAATTCCAGTTCTAGGAAATTTCCCAAGATTTTTACATTACAAATCTTCCTTGATTTAGGATGGACTCACCTCTGGTAAAACCAGTGTGAGTGGAAATTATTCTAAGCCAAAAATGCATTAACACACGTAATGTGCTGAATATGATAGTTTAGTCTAGCCTCTATTATGTGTGTTCAGAATAGTTGCATGAGCTGAAATTATGAGACATCATCTAACACACAGCCTATGTTCCATTAAAGTTTAACTGTCTCATGTATTTCAGTGAATACTGTGTTGAAAGCATAAACACAACGGTTGTGTGAGTACAGAATGGCTGTAAGCATATAGATTGTTCACAGCATGATCATGTGGTGGACTGGGAGCTGTGGCTGACTGCTCTGCCAGGCATCACAGGAGAGGGTCGTATCGCCTCTCATTACCACTGGGAGAGGTCAAAAACTTCAATTTGAAGTACAATTTATCTTTGAAAACGTTTAATGTTTATTCAAGTTTTGGAGAGAAAGAGAGACAGAAAGAGTGTGAGCAGGGGTGGGGCAGAGAGAGAGAGAGACACACACACATAATCTCAAGTCAGCCCCAGGATGCAAGTAGTCAGCATAGCCTGAGGCAGGCTTGAACTCAGGAGCCGTGAGATCTTGACATGAACTAAAGTCAGATGCTTACACCACTGAGCCAGCCAGGTGCTCTTCAAAGTACAATTTGTAAATAATGCTATCATTATCACACCATTGTAAGGTCCAATAACTAGAAGTCAAACAATATTAAGCCAGGGACTGCTAATCCTCCATTCATGCTTGCAGATATATTTTTGATCATCCTATGCCTGCCAGTAAGCTCACCTCCATGGACTGCATCGTTGAGGCTTTCTTGTCGTCTGGCTTCCATCCATAGTTGGCAGGTATACTAATAGGTAGCCAGAGAGCAAAAGAAAAGCAGTCATTATATGTACTCTGAACTCTGGAATTTTGGCAGTGGCTTATTCCTCAGTCTATGGCCACAGCTCCTGTTACGTGGCTTCTCTCCGAGCCGTGGGCTCATTGGCTTCTAGTAACACTTGTCCTTTCTTTGTCCTTTGGTGCCTGGAGAGGTGAAGTCTTCTCTTGCCAGTCACCAAGGACTCAACCACTTAGTTTGGAGGCCGTTTATCTTACCAGCACCTGTGTTCATAGTTCCTCCATTAAACTCTTGCCAGGTAAGATTTTCGAGGCACAACCCACACTCTGTTGGACTCTGGCAGGCAAACATATGTACAAGGACTTTCACGGCAGCATTGTTTTCTATAGTCATAGACTACAAACAAATTAAATACACATAAACAGGGGACAGATTACATACCTCGAATGCAGCCAGGGTAGGAAATACCATGAAGTATATTTAAAAAATAATGTCCCATTGGACCAGACACTTTAATTTTTAACAGGGCAAATCTCATGTCATACCTTTTAACAATCACAAAAATCATGTATCTATAAAATGGAGAGCTGTAGATAATATCTTCGTACCAGTTATATATATATTTTTTTCATGTGAGATGTGCATATTATATACTTTGAGATTCTGGAAAAAAAAAAAAAACCCTACAAACTGTTAAAAGTGGTCTTCTTCTGGGGAAGAATAATGGAGGCCTAGCAAAGACTTGGATTTACTTTCATCGAATAACTTTTTTTGCTACTACATGAATTTTTATCTTGTGTATATTACCTTTCAATAGCTCGTTAAAGGAAAAAAAAATGTTTTCCTTAGGATACATATAGGGAAGTTTATGAATATGACAATAACACTCCTCTGATGTTTCAATATTGCTGTTTGGATCCCAACTTCCTCCCCTCCCCACTCTGCCCACCATTTATCCTCTCCCTCCATACAGAGTCACTAAACCCTCTTTTCTCATACAGGACAGCACTTCCGGGACTACTCTGGTCCTTACTGTGTATTCCCCATGTTGTCATGGCTCTCACTGCACTTGAGTTTCATCCAGAATCTTCTTACATCATATAGTTCTTATAGCTAAGCTTACAAGGCTTGGCCGCTTGGCCTCTTAGGAAATTAAATTACCTTTCATATTTCTTCAAAAAAATCTTACTCTCTCAGCTGACAACTCTTAGAATATGGTAAATTCTCCCACAATTGGCTAAATGACCCTCCAGTTGAATTCAAATCCTCTAGTGTTACTCTGCGTTGAATTCATAGGAACAAAAGTCTTCATTGAGCCCTTTGTCTTCAGACCCATTCCTTCCTTTATTTGTCAATTGAGCATCAATTTATTGAGTGTCTACTTTATTCCCAAACTGTAGGAGGTGCTAGAAGTTAATGAATGTATAGTCCCAGTCCACAGAAATATTAATTCCTATGTTGGAGACACGAAAGCTTAAGAGATGTTGGGGCACCTGGGTGGCTCAGTTGGTTAAGGGGCCGACTTCAGCTTGGGCCATTATCTCACAGGTTGTGAGTTCAAGATCCTTGTAGGACTCTGTGCTGACAGCAGAGAGCTGGAGGCTTCTTCGGATTCTACACCTCCTTGTCTCTCTGCCTCTCACCCACAGATGCTCTGTCTCCCTCTCCTCCAAAAATAAAAATAAATAATTAAAAAAAGAAACATTAGGAAAAAAATTAAGTGTAAGAGGTGTCAATTGAAGTGTGTATAGAGATTAGAGTCGGGGCATAGAAAGAGAGTGTTGGATCAGGACAAGTAACTAGAGCAACTTTCTAAGAGTATGAGTGACAATGGGTAGTAATAAAAGGTGAGTAGGGGTGCCCCAGGAAGACTCGTGAAAGGGATGTCATGTAATGCATTGGAAACAATGTAACTTGAAGCAGGAAAGCAGGACACTTGAAGTAATGTATGACCTTTGGAAGAAGATTAAAATGGTGAGTTAAGCTGTCAGATGACATCATCAGTGTCATCATCACCCTGGAAAGAATCAAAAGGGAAGGGGAAAGGGATGAATTAAGAGTGTCTACTACATCACCAGACACATAAAGATGCTCAACATCACTAATCAGAGAAACCTGAATCAAAACCACAATGACACATCAATTCACACCTGACAGAATGCCTAGTATCAGCAAGACAAGAAATAACAAGTATTGGTGAGAAGGTAAGAGAAAAAGTAACACCAATGCACTCTTGGTGGGAATGTAAATAGGTGCAGCCACTCTAGAAAACAGAATGCAGGTTCGTCAAGAAATTAACTCAGAAATACTATATCATCCAATAATTCCACTACTGGGTATTTACCCAAAGAAAAGGTAAACCCCAATTTGGAAAGAGGCATGCACCTCTGTGTTTATTAAAGCAGTATTTATGATAGCCGAATTATGGAAGCAGCCCAAGAGTCTGTCAACAGATGAGTACATAAAGAAATGTAGTGTCCATATAATGGAATATAATTTAATTGCAAAAAAAAAAAAAAAAAAGGAAAAAACCTTGCCGTTTGCAACAACATGTGTGAAACTAGAGGGTATTATGCTACGTGGGATTATTCCAATAAAAGGAAATACCATATAATTTCACTTTTATGTAGAAGCTAAAAAACAAAACAGAAAAAGAAACAGACAGATTCTTCAACAGAGAACAAACTTGTGGTTACAAGAAGAGAAGTGGGTGGGGTGTGTGAGATAGGGAAAGGTGACTAAAAGTTACAAACTTCCTGTCATAAAATACATAACTTACAGAGATGAAAAGTACAGTGCAGGAAATATAGCTGACATTATAACAACACGATATGGTGAAAAATGGTGATTACACTTATCACGAAGAGCACTGAATAATGTATAGAATTACAAATCGCTATTTCATACACCTGAAACTAAAATAACACTGTATGTAATCTATACTTCAGTAATACAAAATTAAAAATGAAAAAAAAAGTTCATCTATTACCGTTGTTATCTGTGAAATAAAAAAAAAGAGAGAGAATAGGTGAGATATTTGATAATGATTTTAGCCTGCCTTAAAATACGTACCAATTAAGATGCTTCATCAAAACATACCCATGGTTATAGGGAAGACATCTAGGCATAAAACAATAGGGCATATTAAGGAATTTGCTGATAGTTGATCATGAGGGAGTCTAAGGGCATGAACAATTGGCCCAGGACCAGTAAGGATGCAAAGGTGGGGGAGGGTGTGGATGGGAAAGTTGTTTTCTCTCATGCTGGAGTGTGGGGGAACCACAGCTTGGAAGGCAGTGATGGAATAACTTTTGCATGTTACAAAGTCCACTCTAAGGGGAGTAGAGATATGAGCTCCATCATGAGGCACCACTGATGCCAAGCAAAGATACATAAGAGTGCGGCATAGAGGAAATGTGGTTGCCATAGTATCCACAGAAGTGCGTTACTAATTGAATCATACTGGTGAGGGAATGAGAGGAATTACACTAGGATAAAGAATAAAAAATGGGGGCGCCTGGGTGGCGCAGTCGGTTGGGCGTCCGACTTCAGCCAGGTCACGATCTCGCGGTCCGTGAGTTCGAGCCCCGCGTCAGGCTCTGGGCTGATGGCTCAGAGCCTGGAGCCTGTTTCCGATTCTGTGTCTCCCTCTCTCTCTGCCCCTCCCCCGTTCATGCTCTGTCTCTCTCTGTCCCAAAAATAAATAAACGTTGAAAAAAAATTTAAAAAAAAAAGAATAAAAAATGGAGAACGAAATTTTGGGAACATGTGCTCGTTTGTGGTTCTTTGTGTGATGACCTCTTCACAAAGGTAGGACACAGTCAAGATTTGGAATGACTCAATTTCCAATTTTTACTTATACCCTCTCCCTATATTCAGGGTGATTTTTCTCTACTGTGTAATGCCTGAACCTCTTGTCTCCTTCCTACTCCAACCTTGCCTAATTAATACCTACTCACTCTTTAAGGATTAGTTCAAGATACCACCCCATCTGAAAAGTCCCTTTCAACACTTTATCTCCTACCCCTGAAGGCTGAGATACATCGATTTTCCCAAAACACTCTCCTAATGCTCCGTGCATCTTTGGACCATTACACTATAATTTCTGTCTCCCCTACATGATTGTAAGCTCCTTGTGACTGTAAGCGCCTTGTGAGTAGGGTCTACCCCCTCATCTCTAATGTCCCAAGCATATAGCACAGTGCTTCGTAGGACTCAGTTGGTTCTCAGTGATTGCCGAATGAATTAATGAATCTAGAGTGGGAGTAGGAACATCTTTGTCTCTCATACTGGGGTTGGGGTTGAAAGTTGTGTTGAAAGGTGTCATTATGAGGTCTGAGTGAGAGTTTGAAGCTGTCTACAATCTACGTTCTATCTATGAGACAAGAGCCATTTCGCAGGGAAAGGTGAAAAAGATAGGTTGAGGGAAATGATGGAGGTATGGAAGAGCTGCTGTGGGGAGAAGACCGCTTAAGATTGGCAAGAAGCTGTGGGGGTATGTTGACATCCGCAACCATAAAATTAGAGTGAGTGACCCTAGTGACTGTGAGTCCCTGTAACAGTTCACTGGGCTGAGTGAGACAGAGGATGGGCTGACAGGGTGGAGGACTCAGCCAAGCTTCAAGACCACCAAAGCAGATGGAGCAGAGGACTAGGACGTTCTAGCACAAAGTGACATCCTGAGGTGTATGCACTGCATTAGGAAGGGAAGTGGAGCCACAAGGGATGATATGCAAGGAAATGAGAGGGAGGAAGGAGGGACCACAAGTCTCTATCGGGCTGAAGAAGAGAAGTTGTGAAGTCAAGCAGTGAGACACCTGGTTAGGGGAGGTTATCTTCTCAGATATTGGCACGTTGAGTTTGACATTCTAGCAGAAGACATCTGGATGATCATAGAGCTCAAATACCATCATGGAGGTTAGCTACTGGACGAAACTGACTCTTAAGGTTGTGGGAGCCAGAAAATTTAAATAAACCTGAAGCTACATTGCTAGAGCAATTTTACCAGGATTCTGAAATTGCCCACAACAGAGGTAGTAGCAACGTGAGAAGAAAGAAGAGTAAGAAGGGACTCCAGAAATTTCCATGAAGAAAAGGGTGGCACTCTGGGATTGAATAGATGGACTGAGGAGGTGAAGGCAGGAATTGCAGGGGAGTAGAAAGATCATGGCCTGGAGGTGGTAACAAGGGGCCTGTAGATCACTATCCAGCCTCTCCCTTAACCCTGATGGAATTTTCTCTCTGCTGGAGCAATGTCTCCAACCTCTAGAACCCACACAGCATTTATCTTTGTTCCTCATTCTGGCATCTTGATTCTGCTTGATGAGACAACTCTTAAATGGAGTCCCCAGTCTGATTCTTTTTTTTTTTTTCATGGGCATCACTACATGTCCCAGAATGTTATGACATCAAAACGAATATGGCCTGTTTTTCATTCCTTCATGTGACCAATGGGACCAAGTCTACTGGACGTAGACTGAGTTTCACTCCAAATGATGATGGACTCAACATGCTACTTTGCCCAAGAAATATACTTGTATCTTAGAAGATCCTCCCAGAAATAACAGTGTTACCCAACGCACCCAGCAGACTTGGCAAGTAAGGCAGCCTGCTAAGAACACATCAAAATGCAAACATGTTTTCTAGTGCTGCATCTTTTAGCATGTAGGCAGGTAGTCCAAAGCCAAAGAAGTAAATTATTTTAAGTTAGGGAATGAAAGGAAGGTAAACTGCCATAAAGGTATTTTAAACTGTTGGGAAAAAGGAGTAGAATATGAGTGTCATAAACTCACAATCATTCATACAGGACATCATACGTATATTCCAGGAATGTAAGATAGTAATATGTGGTTCATATGGTAGAGAAAGCTCCACTATTGCCACTCTCTTTATGCTCTGCCAATACGTGGTCACCATGAAAGCTGCCTGACACCTACTAAAACCCCCAATTAATAACAGATGATAACGGGGCGCCCATGAAATACCATGGTAGACATGTGTGGGCAGAGGTTAGGAAGCGCAGACCATGGTCCCTGCCCTTAAGAAACCTGAAACGTAAGGGAAAGTGAAGTGAAACCAATAAGTGTTAAAACCTGTGTTAAAATAACTGGTTGACTTTTGTCAGCATCAAGGATAGGACATGTTATTTCTGTGGAACTGTGAACATCGCCTCTGTGTTAGACAGTTCTCTTGAGTTTTATAATGTTGCGAAAAACTGGCCTTTTCTGAGCCTGGGCAATTCCCAAACTTGTGCATTGTGACACAAGCCTGTCAGATCAGTGGGCTCCTTATATGCTGCTTCCTGCAGAATGAGCTGGCAGTTTTATCTGTCTTCCACACTACCTGGCTTAGCAAATTAGATCACATTAGGGCTATTGTCTCAGAGACAATAAGAGACATCTGTAACTGAAAGCGACCATGATGATATCTTCTAAAGAGACTTTGAAGAGTAGAAAGGTCAACAAGGCGAATATAACTATCATCATTGCTTTTTTTTTTTTTTTAACCAGTCCTTCTCTTCCTCTGTTATACATGCTACCCTTTAGTAAAATCTATAAAATCAACACATTTCTTTAATCTTGGCACAGAGTGTTGTGAGAAAGAGTAACTTACATTATGCAGCCCATTTTTATGTACAAAATCCTTCTGCATATATGAACTCTTTTGGTCCTTAAAGCAAACACTATAGAAGTAAGAATTGTTGACACAATTTACAGAAGTTCATTTGGGGTTTCGGCTCCATTCACTGCACCACTACAGGTGAGGAAACAGTTACCTTTCCCACTCTCATGAGCAGGAGTTCCCTTCCTTATAGATCAGACAAGTCTTGTTCTAAATGTCACCACTCTTTCGAGGCTCTGCCTCTCGTACCTGCCAATTCTTTCTACTAATTCTCTCCATTCAATTCAGTTCAATTCAATTCAATTCAATTCAATTCAATTCAATTCAATTCAATTCAATTATATTCAGTACATTCGATTCAATTCAACTCCATTCAATTCAACTCAATTCAACTCAATTCAATTGGCAATTAACAAAGGCTACCCATAAGTCAAACTGTATACTAGGAACTGCAATGACCAAATGGACCCCCTCAAGGAGTGGCCAAATTATCTAGGGAGACAGGGACGCAAATTATTACAATATGGCAAAAACTACAGTACAAGGCACTGCACATGGTACCACAAGAGTTCCAAGAAGGGACTAATTAACTCTGCCTGGTGGGATTAACTAAGTAATGGTTGAGGCAAATTTGAAATATGAGTGATTAGGGTAGAGAGGGCTTCTCAGGCAGATGCAAACTTACCTGTGCCAAGGTAAAGAAGTGGGGAACTGCAGGAAGTTCCATCTACTTCCTGCACATAGCAACATCCTTTGTAATTAGAGGAAAGCAGCACAAAAGTTACTTGATGGCCACTGACTCAAGTGAGGTCAGAAGGCTGCTTCCTCACACCCCTAGACCTCTAGTTCACAACTTCCTTTTCAGCAAACTTCCAACTGTTCCCAACCCTTCTTCACTCTGGTCTTATAACTTTGCCTATTACCGCACTGAGAAAACCAGGTCCGTGAAAAGAGAATTTGCAAAATCACCTATCGCACCTACCATTCCATCTACATCTATTTCCTTGTACTCTGCTTTCACCAACATTCATATGAAGGATCTGTTCATTCGTCTCTGAGCCAATTATCTTTTGGACACTAGACCAAAGTCACTCTTGCCCTGTTAAGAACACTTCTGTCAGCAATTCTCCCCCACTCTGCCATATCATCATTTCCATCAGCAATATGGAAATTACAAAAATGCTTTTATTTCTCAAATTTTAGAAAGAAAAAGCACAGCCCTCTCTTGACCCTGCTCCCTTCCCTTCCCACTGATGCCTCACTTTTCTCCCTCATTTTGTCACAACGCTCCTTGAAAGAATTGCCTTACTCCCTGTCTACAGTCATTCTCATCCAATTCTCTGTTCAATCCACTCCCATTCGGCTTTTCCCCGGTGCTACTGAAATCCTTCTCATCACATGTCAATGACATCCACTTTGCAAAACACAGTGATTATTTATATTTTAATGATTTTTCAAGTGTATGTATTCATTTTGAAAGAAAGGGAGAGTGAGCAGGGGAGGATATGAGACAGATGGAAGCATAGAGAGAATCCTAAGCAGACTCCACACTGTCAGCATGGAGCCCGACCTGGGGCTTGAACCCACAAACCATGAGATCATGACCTGAGGTGAAACCAAGAGTCAGACACTTAACCAAGTGACCCCCCCATGTGACCCTGATGATCATTTATTTGACCTCATCCTATTTGACTTGCCATCAGCACTTGACCAATTTGATACCTCCTTCCTTGAAACACATTCCTTACCAGGCTTCCTGGACTCCAGAGCCTCCTCATGTCTCGCCTACTCCTTCAGTGGCCACTGTGTCTAGTTTCCTTCGCTAGGTTTTCCACATCTTGCAGTACTTTAAGAGATAGAGACCCCAGAGCCCAGTCCTTGCATGTCTTCTCTCTCATCCAGTCTCACTCCCTAGCTGATCTAATGCGATGGCATGCTAAGTAATCCAGCCTACAGTCCACACTAAACTTCTTAGTTTAAACTCCAGATGACTATATCTAACTACATTCACAAATAGGAAGCTTGGATGTCTGATAAGCATCTCAAAATCACCATGTGAAAAGAGCAAGTCCTGATGTTTCCTCTAAATCCCATGATCTCTAACAGACAGCTTAAAACTACCACCAACCTGTGGTCCAGCCCAAAAAAACAAATACAAATACAAAGACAAAAACAAAAACAAAAACAAACAAAACAAAAAAAAACGAACTTGGTGTCATCGTTTATATCTGTTTTTCTCATACCTTATATTCAAACCACAAGCAATTCTATTATATCCACATTTATAGTATACACATGATCTTAATTTTCTCACTATGTCCCCTTCTTCCATCCTTATTCAGGATGGAATTTATTTCAGGATTACTATAGTAACCTCCTTATTTTGTTGCTGTTGTTGCTTGTATGCTTGCTTCCCACTCCATCCTGCCCCGCAGACAGTAGTAAGAGTGATTTGTTTAACATACAAATTAGGGGCACCTGGGCGACTCAGGTGGTTAGCCATCTGACTCTTGATTTTGGCTCAGGTCATGATCCAGAAAGCATGACGTCATGGGGTCAGAACCTGCATTAGGATCTGTGCTAGGCATGAATTAGGCATGGAGCCTGTTTGAGATTCTCTCTCTCTCTCTGCCTCTCTCTCTGTCTCTCTCCCTCCAAACCCCTGCCGGCACTCTCATTAAATTAAATAGATAGATAGATAGATAGATAGATAGATAGATAGATAGATAGATAGATAGATAGATAGATAGATAGATAGATAGATAGATAAATAAATAAATAAATAAATAAATAAATAAATAAATAAATAAATAAATAAATAAAACTAGGCATGAATTAGGCATGAAACCTGTTTGAGATTCTCTCTCTCTCTCTCTCTCTCTCTCTGTCTCTTTATGTCTGTCTCTCTCTCTCTCCCTCTAAACCCCTGCGGGCACTCTCATTAAATTAAATAGATAGATAGATAGATAGATAGATAGATAGATAGATAGATAGATAGATAGATAGATAGATAGATAATTAATTAAATAAAACTCAAATGTGAATTTGGTCAGACTACTCAACTGACCTTCCATCTCATCGAAAATAAAAGTCAAAGTCCTTATAATGACTTTCACATTCTTCATGATATGCACCCCACACATACCCTCTCTGACTAAATAACAAATGAGTAAATGAGTGAATGGTTGGTAGAGAAGAGGAACATAAGATTAGGTTAACCTTATAGAATTAATCAGATGATTACCGACGTTCTAACTAAGCCAAGAAGTGTCTTCAGGTTTATTTGAATACAATGGGTAGTCATCAACGTCATTCGGGCACAATAACTATCTTCTGTTAACTGTTTCTAGGATCCAATTCATATGTCACCTTCTACATTAATCCTCACTCTTTACCAATCTCCCATTCCCACATGAAATCCATCCAAAGGAAACTTTGCTACTCCTTTAATGTGTCACATATTCAAACTTCCATGTCTTGCTCTCTCTCTCTCTCTCTCTTTTTTTTTCCTGCCTGCAATGCCCTTCCTTACTCTGTTGATTTGAAATATGTCTTCTCTAGAAGACTCACTTCAAGTGACTCTCACTTGTGTAAAGCACTCCCTGGGTGCCCTAGAGAATCATGTGTTTTCTTCTTTGCAATTCCAGGGTACATTTATCCACCACTATTACAGATGTTATGAACTCAGTATAGTTAATTTGTTTACACAGCAGCAAATCCCTGGATAACAAGGTCCATTAATAGTTCTAGATAAGACCTCTGTTCTTTGTATACAGTGCCTACAACCTAGTACGTGTTCAATGCATGCTTGATGAATGGAAATGAGGCAGGAGAATAGAATGAAAATTAGTAGAGGGAATATATAAGAGAAACCAGGAGAGTCAAATGTTATCAAAAACAAAAGAAGAGGTATTTTCAAGAGGTAAGGAGTGGTCCGTTGTTTAGAGTTTTGTGTTTTCTTTTACTTGAGTTGGAAATAAGCTACAGGTATCATTGCATTTACCAAGTAGGAGGTATGTGGAAATAACATAGTCAAATTTCAGTAGCATATGGCAGAAATTACCTTATATCCAAGCAGTGACTTAATATGAGGAATTGTGTGTTCAAACCATCAGGAGAAGTGTTAGTTAAGTGGGGTGTACACTGCACTCCCAGAATCCAAAGACAGCCCTGCAGAATTGTCTTGCCATAATAACCCCAGCAGACTCTCTGCTCTGTCCAGGAAGACTCACTGGTGTTCTGGGCCTAGGGTATCACTAGGTAAGAGTCAAGTGTCAGTAGGTTGGGTTCCTATCTGGACAAATCTACTTCTGAGATTATTTGGGTTTCGGACAATTAAGTTCCTTGCAGGTATACAACTGAGGTCTTCATTTTCAGATTGTGGGATGGCCAGCCAGGGAAAACTCTCTGCTTTGCATGAGTTTATGATGCATTGGTTCATGATGATTCTAGGTTGATCCAGAAAATCTCTGTATAATACAACACGACTATAGAAATGGTCTGTCTTCATATTCATGGGTTGTCAGCTGTAAGGTATGGAATGTCGGGGGCTATTTTTTTTTTTTTTTAGAATAATGTCTACCACATTCTGGTTAAAAAAAAAAAACAGCTGTAGAACCAACAGATAATACTTTTCACCTTCTGAATTAGTAAGATTCAACAGAGAAAATTTCTGTTTCTCATATATATATAATATATATTATAATATATAATATATTTATATATTTATATTTATTTATATTTATGTAAATACATGCACATAAAATATGAATCTATTACCATAAATATATTTATATATTTATGGATGTTTTATTGATTGATTGATTGATTGATTGATTGATTTCTTATACTAAATTTGCTCCCATAAATGTGGACGCTGACAAGTCCCAAGATCTTCAGGATGTGTTGGCTAGCTGGAAACCCACGAGATCTGATGGCATAGTTCTTGTCCAATGGCTGGCAGGCTTGAATCTCAGGTAGAGCTGCTGTTTCAGTCTGAATCTGGGGAAGAGGCCAGTGTCTCTTTTTAAGACATTCAGGCAGGCAAGAGTAATTCCCTAGAATCCCTGGGAGAGTCATCCTTATTCTATTCAGGCCTTCTCACTGATTACATAAGGCCCAATTACATTAGGAAAATAATCTGTTTTACTCACTGTACAGTCTCAAGTATTTCCCATCACAAAACACCAGAAAAACGTTTCACCAAGCATCTGGACCTCTGTGGCCCAGTAAAGTTGACACATAAAATTAGCCATCATATCTTCAAAATGTCATGCAAGCGCATGAAGCGGATTCACCTAAGCCCTATCAAGAACCCAAGCTACAGAGGCACCAGGCAGCTTGATAAGGTGCATTAGCACAGCGTCTTTCAAATATTTTATGCCCAATCTACTGTAAGGAACACATATTTCGCCACAGCCCACTATAAGCATACACATACACATACACATACATATAAATAAATGAAATAAACAACATTTCATGAATTATTGGTTATCCGTACTAAGGGTAAATGTACTTTTATATTATCTTATTGGTTCTATTTAATTTTAATCCATTCTTGCCTTGATCCACACCTTCACGACCTTCCAAAAAACAAGGCATCATGAGTAAGGTGTACTGATTTTGAGGGTCAATCTTTGGGAAGTAATATTCCTTCAGTTATATGTTTCATAATGTCTGACATGCAATACTCTCTTTGTTAAGTTGAATTGAATACAGAAAATGGGCTTCCAATTCAGTCTTAAGACATACTAAGAAAATTGCGAATCCTTTTATCGGGGTAGGTCCATAACTATAGAACAAAATGAAACAACAGGTACCAAGAGATGCCCTTTGGATGTCTCCAAGCTTATTCAGGAAGGCTAAGTTTACAAGCCCACTGAAACACAGGGGACCATTTCTTTCTTGGGGAAAATGACCAACAACGGAATGTTCACGTGCAAAGAGCAGACAGGACTAATTATTACAAAGACGTGTTGAAGCATGTAGAAATTGTCCACTTCTATGCCACTTATAATTAGTGCTTGTCTCCCTTGGATTATCGTGTGAATGCATAAGGCACAGTGAGAGAACATTGTTACCCAATAATGGCAGCTCTCAGGTTTCATGTTTCTGTTATACACCCCCATAGGTTGAACTTGTCTCTGCAATAGTTAAGGCCCTAGAGAAGAATTCACCCACTTTGCACCACTCACTCTCCCTGATTAAGCTGTTCTGCAGGGAAACGGCTTACTTTTTTAAATGCTTGATTTTCGTTCCTGGGATAAGCAGCAGACATATTTCTGAGTGCAGCATTTCTATTTAACTGTACTCATGCCCTAGAGAGATTCTAGGGATCAGCTCAGGGAGTCCACTTGAATTGATCTTCTTCATCTCTATTGCCACATTACTGGCAGACGTTCACAGTCAGATTTAATTCTGTCTGACTGAGAGAAACGGAGGAATTTGGCTTTCTGAACCAAGACCACATGATGGAATGGTCTGCACTCATTTGCAAAAGATTGTGAATGAGGAGGAGACAGGGGCATTATATGATCTAGGATGTGAGGTTGTAGGGTTATCTTATTGTGGTTGTAACCAATCCTTAATATTGTGTGGAGACTAGACAACCTTGAAATCCCTATAATGTGATGGTCTGGGGACTCTTACCATATAGATTGTCAAAAATCTTGTTATATGTCCGATACAGAAGCCATAGAACTCATTCACTTAATATAGATTTAATGAGCATATACTATGTGGTATTTAGAGCTCGACTCTTGTTGGAGAAGTGAATAAAGTACTCCAACTTTATTGGAGTATGGGGTGGTCAACGGGGCTCAAGCAAACTCTGTTCTCTAGCTTAGAGACCTCGTTTCTGGGTTCTTCTTCCTTTGTTTGGGTCATGTGCTAAAACCCCCAGAGATATGGAAACTGACGACTATAAATTACCCTCCCCACTTGACTCCATGCTCAGACCTTTGGTGAGCCAAACTCTCTGACCAAACTCTCTGAGTGCCACTTGGTTTTTCCTCCAGTGTTCCAGCCTAGTTCCATAACATACTAGATTGCTGACCAGGAAACCCATCCACACTGGTCCATTGTTTCCACAGGTTTGGGAGAACTGCGAGGTGATGGCAAAGCAGAGGCTCACAAGGGATAAAGTGCATGCTCTGCCTGAATTTCAGCAGCCTCCTTCTCCGTTGTCTTGGGCAGGTCCTGCTCCATGGAACTGGTAACACCGGGGCCCCGAAGAAGCCAAGCATACCCAAAGGAGCAGAAGGGGGATATGATGAATCCCCAGAGGGCTTAAAAGGTGTTCCAGGTAGAAAATTTTGTGGAGGGAAATGTAATAGACTCTAGTGTGCGCACGCGTGAGTGTGTGTGTGTGTGTGTGTGTGTGTGTGTGTGTATGTGTTTGAGAGAGAGAGAGAGATACAGAGAGACAGAGAGAAAGAGACAGAGAGAGAGAGAGACAGAGAGAGACAGAGAGAGAGAGGATGTGAAGCTAAGCCAGTGTTGCCAGTCGAGTTAGAGTTTGTGGCTTTATGGATGGGAGCCTTTAAGGTCCCCAAAAGTCTATAGAGTCTGAATGGGCTCCCTTGTGTAATTGTGAGAGTATAAGGTCTAGGGCGGTATCAGATCAGATTCCCATCACAAGTCACGAAGCCGAGTCCACTATAGCCAATCCTCACCTAAACTTTCCCTCAGGAATGCGACCAGAGGAGTATCTGAATATCCTCCCATCTGGCGGTATACCCTAACTTCGTCCGTCTTTGTGTCACCAAATATGAGAAAAAAATTAATAATGGGATGAAAACAGAGTAAGCCTACGATTCTAGAGGTCGTTATCAAAAAATGTTAAAAGGGGTTTTCAGGTTACCATGGGGTGACAACGACACCCAAGAAGTTAAGGAAATTTTGTGAACTAGAATGGCCCACATTCAATGTAGGATGGCCTCCAGAAGGGACATTAGATGCTCATATACTGCAGCAGGTTTGGCTAATAGTCACTGGGAACCCAGGCCACCCTGATCCATTTCCATACATCGACTCCTGGTTTGAAATTGCCCCAAATCTACTGTCTTGAAGGTGATTCATCATTAGCAAACAGAGCCAGGCAAAGGTTTTAGCCACTTTATCTGGAGGCTCACCCAGGGAGACAAAGAAGTGACCCACTGCTCCTCTATATTTGAAGGAGATATGGAGGAAGATATTGTCTTTCCACCTCCTCATGACTCTTCAAGCTCCCTCCCCCGTCCCCCGGAGCTTGAGACACCTCCTGCATCTATCTCTCCAGGCACAGCCAGAGTCAGTGCAGTTGCCACTGCAGTCAGTGCCGCCCATCTTCCCACTGCTCTCAGACCCAGATAACCCAACCCAACATGGGCCAGCAGCCAGACTGCGCCCCTGACGCAGACCTAAAACACTCCGAATGTATGGAACGGAGACAAGAGAGCCTGAAAGACAGGATGAGGATGGACCAGTCCAGACCAGCCATTCCATGATGTGTTATCTACCTTTCTCTACAACCGACCTCCTCAATTGGAAACACAACACTCCACCATACTCCGAAAAGCCACAAGCAATGGTTGACTTGATGGAGTCCCTCCTCCAGACCTACTGACAGACTTGGGAAGATTGTCTACAGTTACTACATACTTTGTTTAATTAAAAATAAGGATGACAGGGGCGCCTGGGTGGCGCAGTCGGTTAAGCGTCCGACTTCAGCCAGGTCACGATCTCGCGGTCCGTGAGTTCGAGCCCCGCGTCAGGCTCTGGGCTGATGGCTCGGAGCCTGGAGCCTGTTTCCGATTCTGTGTCTCCCTCTCTCTCTCCTCCTCCCCCGTTCATTCTCTGTCTCTCTCTGTCCCAAAAATAAAATAAACGTTTAAAAAAATAAAATAAAATAAGGATGACAGAAACATGACAGTACCTACAAGATCACACATCTCCAGGAATCAATGACCCTACTGTCTGGGCTCAAGCTGTATGCCTGAAGAACACCCAACATGGGATTTCACCACAGAAGGAAGACAGGGCCACGTCTGAGGATACCAGGAAGCCCTCCTTCAGGGAGTCTGAGCTGAAGTCAACAATCCCATGAACATGACTAAAATATCATCAGTCACAGAGCACCCTGGGAGTCTCCCGGAGACTACTATGAAAGATTCTGTGAAGCGTACCGTGTATACGTCCCGTTTGACCCCGTGGCACCAGAAAGTCAACAGATGGTATATACCTCTTTTGTGGCACAGGCTGCCCCACATATCCGATGAAAACTCCAGAAGTTGGAGGGCTTTGCCAGATCAATATCACTCAGCTGTTAGAGTTCGTCAATACAGTTTTCAGGAACAGAAATTTGCAGCTGAAAGAGAAGTGAAGACTAAAAAGAAGGCCACCGTTCTCACAGCAGAACTAAAGAACAGATGCTGCTGTTTTTTAGCAGCATCGAAAAACCCCAACCACAAAAAGGGGGGAAGCCCATAGCCCCCTTAGCTAGGGACCAGTGTGCATACTGCAAAGGCAAGGGAAACTGTAAGAATGTCCGAATTGGATGGGGACCTCAAAACCCAGCCAATATCTGGAGGAACTTCGAGGTGAGAACCTTCTTGATCTGGCCGGGGTAGAATTGGACTAAGGGGGACCGGACTCTTTCTTTCTTGGCCTGCATAAACCCACGGCTGAAATGAGGTGGAGGGCTAAACAATAAATTTCATGGTTGAAATACTCTTCAACTGGCGCTGAATACTCCTTGGTTACTTCCCTGGTAGTGCCCATAGGCCAAAAGACAGCAACCATACTTGGGGCTACTGGAACACAGGCAATGCAACAGCCCTTCTGTCAAGCTTTGCAAGGTGCACTTGGGGGTCACAAGGTCCGGCATGAGTTCCTCTACCTACCAAACTGCCCAATCCCTCTCCTGGGCCGCGATCTACTCTCCAAACTTGGGGCCCAGATACCTTCTGACCCCACTGGACACACCAGCCTCCAATTAAACACAAGGCAGAAGGAAACCCTGGTCTTGGCGAAACCCCTGCCAAGGGAAGAAGAATGGAGACTGTTCTGTGCCCAGACCTTACCTTGTCGCCCCTAAGAATTCAGGCATACATTCCTCTCCCTATAGGCTGATGATAACCCGCCTGAAACAGCTTGGAATCGGGTCGCAATCATTGTCGACGTGATCCCTGCAGCTCAACCTCAGACACCAAGGCAGTACCCCCTTCCACTACAGGCTAGAATGGGCATACAAGAGCACCTGACCAAGCTCAGAGAAAGAAGTATTCTAACTGAGTGCCAATCAGTTTGGAATACCTCACTCTTGCCAGGCAAGACGCCAGGAGGAGGACACCAAATAGTACAGGATTTGAGGGCCATTAGCAAAGTGACTGTTTCCTTACACCCAGTCATTCCTAACCCTCAGTATACTCTCCTCAGCCAATTTCTGTGGTCAGCCAGAAGGGTTGCCTGCTTCGACCTAAAGGATGCTTTCTTCTGCCTCTGCCTGGCTCCGCAAAGGCAATCATTGTTTGCCTTTGAATGGACTGAGCCCGTTACAGAGCGCCAGATGCAGCTGACCTGGATACTACTTTCCGAAGGTTTCAACAACTCACCCATTCTTCTGGGGGAAGCCCTAGGTTCAGACCTCGCTGACTTTCCGAAGGAAACCTCAGGGTATGTCCTTCTCCAATATGTAGAAGACCTCCTTTCCAGTGACACCCAGGAAGACTGTATGAAAGGCACCCAGGCCCTCTTACAGCTCTGATCCTACTTAGGGTACCAGGCCTCTTGAAAAAAGGCACAGATTCGTCAGCAGCAGGGCCAATACTTAGGCTTCCTCCTCACAAAAGGAAAAAGAGAATGACCGGAAAGGAAGAAAGTGTGGCACCACACTGCCACAGCCCCAAACAAAACGAGGCTTGTGTGAATGCTTAGGGGCCAGAGGGTTCTGTCGCATTGGGAATCCTCAGATGCTCAGCCATAGTGAGGTCCCTCTATGACCTGTTGGGAGGACCAAACTGGGAGCTGGTTGCATGCACTGAGGATGTGAGGGCCGCTTTCACAGAAATAAAGTTGGCTCTGGGACAAGCCTCAGCCCTTCATTTGCCTGACATAGACAGACCCTTTAACTTCTTCACACATGAAAAGGAGTGCTCACTCAGAGCATGGTGCCTCGGCAATGGCCAGTGTTCTAACTGTCAAAAAAAAAAAACACTAGATCCTGTGGCTGGAGGATGACCCCTGAGCCTCAGAGCTCAGAGCCACAGTCCTGCTCATCAAGGTTGCAGACAAGCTCACACTGGGCCAAACATTTAATGTTAAGGTCCCACACACGGTCCTGTGGCTCACAAGCACCCAAGGATATCATTTCCTCTCCATTTCTCAGCTGACACAATCCAAGGCCTTCTCTATGAGAACCCAAGGCTCACTCTCAAAACAGTGTAAGAACACTAAACCTGGCCACGTTCCTTCCCACAGAGGAGGGAGAACCTGACCATGACTGTTCTGGAGTAGTGGATGAAGTCTACGCCAGCTTCCCAGATCTCCAAGACCAGGGTATAACAAGCCCAGATATTACCCCATTCAGCGATGGGAGCAGCTATTTAGAGGAGTGCAGCCAAAGAGCAGGGTATGCGGTCATCACACCACGGAAGCTCGAAAAGCCATGGCCTTGTCTGAAGGATGGTCGGCACAATGGGCTGGACTCAGTACGCCTTAACGTGAGCCATCATCGTCAGCAAAGGTAAATGAGTTAACATCTACATCGATTCCCCGTATGGCTTCGCTACTGTGCATGTACATGGGGCCATCTATAAAGAAAAAAGCCTCCTTACCGCTTCAGAGAAAACTATCAAAAACGAGGAAGAAATACTAAAGCTTCTTGAGACCATATGGCTACCAGTCAAAGTAGCTATCCTACACTGTAAGGGACCTCAGAAATGAGATGACCCCATAAATCAAGGAAATCACCTGGCTGACAAAACAGCCAGAGTGGCTGCCTGAGGTGACCTAGGTGATGCTCCTCCCTACACTCTGACTCTTGCGCCTCAGAAGGAAGCCTCCCCACCCATGTACACAAGTAAAGAAAGAAGTTGGGCCTTGACAGAAGTGGACACACTAAGGAAAGAAGGATGGTGAGTCTTGTCCCGTCATCTATGTGAAAGCACCTAGTGAAGGAAGATAACTAACTCACCCTCTTAGGAAAAACTGCTCTAGAGGTCCTCCTCAAAAGAACTATGATATCAGCCAGCTGCCGGCATTATGCCAGGCTGTCAGTGAATAATGTGTAACGTGTGCCAAAAACAATGCTTGCTCGGCCCCACGGCCCCTGCCTGGCTCACAAAGGATGGACTTAGGGGTGGACTTTACCAACATACAACCAAATAAAGGGTTGAGGTACCTCCTTGTAATAATCTGCACCAATTTGGGATGCGTCCAAGCTTTCCAGACCAGAATGGAATGAAGTCACGAGGTGGCCTAGGCTCTTCTATGGGAGATTGGGCTTAACCACACACAGTAATAATGGGCCTGCCTTTGGAGCGGATTATATAAACCCTAACAAAGTCCCTTAACGTTGCCTGGAAACTGCACACTGCTTAACAACACCAGGGCTCAGGGAAAGGTAGAGCAGATGAACTGCACCCTCAAGGAAACCCTGGCCAAGTTCCACCAAGAGACTAACCCCCATGGCCAGAATTGATTCGGCTGGTCCTCCTGTGTGCCCAATGCCCGCCAGGGGCACTGGGATTCTTCCCTTTTGAGTTATTATATGGGCAATCCTCCCCCCCTACTCCCAGGCGCACACACACACACATTTAGGAAAGCTCCCAGGAGACCTAAACCAGATTGCAACAAGGAAATAAGATAACAGCTCCAGAACTTGGGGAAGTCCCAAACAAGTTAGAGATACATCATAGAGAGGTTCACAATTTCCTTAGGGTCCCCGTTCACTTCTTTCAGCCAGAAGAATCTGTGTGGGTCAAAGATTGGAAGAAGGAACCTCTTATACCATAGTGGACTGGGCCTCACACTGTTATTCTAACAACTCCTACAGCCCCCAAAACTTCAGGTATCACCCCATGGGTCCATCACTCCACAGTTAAGAAATCCAACTCAGAAGTACCCACAACCTGGCGAAGTGATCCAGATCCAGACATCCCCCTTAAACTGACCCTCAAAAGGGAACTGACCCCTGGGGTGTCCAGCCCTGCTCCAGCCACACCATGGGAGATGGCTGGCCTGCACACAGCAGGAGCTTGAGGAATCAATGCATGAACCAAGCCCAGGGATTTGCATGCAACTCTGCCAATCCTTGCCCCTTACTGGTGTCATAAGCCTGGTCTTACTTCTTACTGTTGGGCTGATAGAGACCGTGCCAAAAACCTGGACATGGTGCAAAAGATGCATCCTGGGCCTCACATACCTTCTCTGGATGGGAGGGTTACCAAGCATTGCCTGTGTATTATGATAACCGCTCTCACCTTCACAACTGCAGCTTATCGACTTTGCCCACACAATTGTCATAGGACAATAAGGGGGTCCAGGGGGTTCAGCACCTTTCCCTCCTTCCACAAAGATTGCTACATGGGAAAAACACCCACTCTCTGTCAGTCATCTGGTGCCCCAAGTGCTAAGTATTGGACCAAGGATATAACCAAACTATTAGTAACCCATGTCACAACAAGGGCCTCCAGAGACGGAAGCGAGCTTGCTACACTTACCTTCCTCAATGGGGAATCTCGAACGGGGGAGGGCTGCACTACAGGGCCCTTCAAAAAGTTATAAAGCATACCCAGGATAGGGTAATACAAGCCATAAAGGCGACCACTCTGCCAGCAGCCTACCAACGTTTGAAACTTCAGCCGTCAATCAGATGCCTACCAATTCCTCACTCCAGTATTGGGCCGACACTGCTCTACTAGTCCTCCATAAGATAGATAATCACATGCAAAGTTGCTGGATGTGCTTGCCCCTCAGCCAGGGGACTTACTTAGCTACTCCAATCCATTTGACCTAGGAAGCTCCTGAAAACCTGAAAAGCAACACCTCTGACTCAATTGGACCCCTGGCCACTAGCGTCCATCTCCCAATGCCGACAATCTAATCCGTACAGTCCCTGAATTCCCTCCCTAGGAAGAAGAGATAGAACCTTAATGAGGACTACAACCCTATGTTGCACCCTTGGGGTGTTCTATCTGTGTTCTAATTTGGCCTATCGATGCTTAGAGGCCAACTGGACTCCGAAATGTTATTGCATCTTCCGGACCCCAGAGATATTTGTATACACTGAAGATCAGTTCCTAACAACCTTTAGCCCCAAGTCTCAGGCTAAACGGGCAGTCCTGCTACCCATTCTGATAGGCTCAGAAATTGTGACAGGAATAGGAACTGGATAAGGGGGCATAGGTTTATGCATAGGACTGTACCATAGACTATCTCAAGAGGTAAATGTAGACATGGAATGGGTGGCCGATTCTCTGGTTACTTTACAAAACCAAATAAACTCTCTGGTGGCAGTAATCCCCCAAAATAGACAAGCCCCTGACCTCCTCACTTCAGAAAATGGAGGGACTTGCAAATTTTCGGGGGAGGAATGTTGCTATGTTTTAAACCAGTCAGAAATACTTACAACTAAGGTTAAGGAACTAATAATAATAAAAAACAAAAATAAAAATTAAAATTAAAAAATAATAATAATAATAATTCAAGATAGACAACAGGAAAGTACCAATCAATGGAACAAATGAGATCTCACGGATTGGGATCCTGGCTTCCTGCCCTGGCAGGGCCCCTCTTCTCCATAATTTTACTTGTACCCATTGGCCCCTGTATACTGAATACCATAATACATTTTCTTGAAAACACTGTTGCTCGCCAAACTACTGCAGGCATCTTAGACTTCTGAGGGTACAAACCTAAAAAACTGAAAGGTGATACCTACTAAAAAGGTTTCTTAAAAGGCATAAAATGGGATAATGTTGGAGAAGTGAATACAATACTGCACCAAAGATGGCCGGTGGGACTAAAATGAACTCTGGTCTCTATCTTAGAGACCCCTCCTCCTGGTTCTTCTTCCTTTGTTTTCTGTGTGCAGGAAAACCCCCACAGATATGGCAGCTGATGACTGTAAATTTCCTGCCCCTCTTGCATTCAGCGCTCAGACGTTTGGAGAAACAGGGTCCTCTGAGCCCGCCGTTCCAAGTTCTGCAATCCAAAGAAGATCTCCGAGCACCACTTGGTTTTTCCTCCAGCGTTCCAGCCTGGTTCTCTGCCATTATAAACACAGAAGTGAGCAAGACAGACCAAGTCCCTTCTTATACAGTATAAGGAGGCAGAGGACCATTAACTTGTAAACAAGTAATTAACAAGTGTACAAGGGTAATGGGGTGCTGGGACTCAACCAGCTCTAAGTTGTTGAAAGCAAACATATGCTATATCACCCATCTCATGTATGGATCATAGTTCTAAGTGTTGTGACATTTATAATTGATACACGTGATAACTGCCAGGGGATTTCCCCTTTTCCCAACTTACATTTATTTTGAAGAACTTATGTGAGTGTATGAAAGATCCTGGGGGTTCCGAAAATCAGTAGATGCTGGTGGACCAGGTTTGAAACAGCAGCCCCAGAGGTCAAAAGACACAATATCCAATCATGTTTGTTTTTTTTTTAACAACTTCATTAATGTTTAACTGATATACACAAACTGTACATATTTAAAGTACGTAATTGGTGGAGCACCTGAATGGCTGTCACTTGAGCATCAGACTCTTGATTTTGGCTCAGGTCATGATCCCAGGTTCGATTAAGCCCTTTATTGGGCTCCATGCTAAGCATGGAGTCTGCTTAAGATTTCTCTTTCTCCCTTGCCTCTCTCCCCTAGTTATGAACGCTTCATCTCTCTCTCTGAAAATAAAAAGCCCTAATAAATAAATTACTTAATTCATAATTAATAATTAATACTAATACTAATAGATACAATTACATAATTTGGTAAATTTTGGTCACATATCCACCAATGTATACATGACAAGGAAAAGAATATGTCTGTCACCACTAAAAATGTCCTTGTATCCCTGAGATATCCCTCCCTCCCCCACGTCTTCCGGATTGCCATTCCTAGGCAATCTCTGGTCTGTTTTCTGTCCCTACATATTATCTTGCATTTTCTAGAATACTATAGAAATCAAAATGTATAAGACATACTCCTTATTGTTTAGGAGTGGGGAATTGACTTCTTTTACTTAGCATTTTGAAGATTATCCATAGTGTTGTGTGTATCAATAGTCTGTTACTACTTTGTTTATCCGTTCATATGTCAGTGGACATTTGTATTATTTCCACATGTGGCGTATTTATTTCTTTTTATGAGAGAGAGAGAGTGAGAGAGAGGGAGTGAGAAGGAGAGGGGAGGGTGGAAGGACAGGTGGGGGAGAGATAGGGAAAGGGAGATGGAGAGGAAGAGGGACATAGAGAGGGAGAGGCAGAGGGGGAGGGAGAGAGAAAGAGAAAGAGAGAGCAGAGGGAAAGAGAAAAAGAATCTTAAGCATCCTCCATGCTCAGTGTGGAGCTCCATGTGAGTCTCAATATCACGACCCTGGGATAATGACCCAAGCAGAAATCAAGAAATCTACCAACTGAGGCACCAGGTGCTCCTTAGCCTATTGAAAACAAAGCTTCTATAAACATTCATTTTTTCTTTTCTTTCTTTTTGTTTCTTTTCTTTTCATTTCTTTTCTGCTCTGTTCTTTCTTTCTTTTATTTATTTATTTTTTTGTATGATCATATACTTTGATCCCTCTAGGGAAAATATTTGAGAGTAGATTTAGCTGAGTCATAGAATAGGTTGCATCTTCAGCTTTTTAGGATACTGTCAAACTGTTTGCCCGGGTAGTTTGATCACTTTTACATTCTCATCAGCAGTGTGTGAGAATTCCAGTTCTTTCATATCCTAGCTAACACTTCAGAGCCCTGTCTTTTGATTTTAGACATCTTGTAGGCATGAAGCAGTAGTTGATCTCATTGTATCTCATTTATCTCATTGTTGTTTATATTTGCATTTCACCTCATGATGCTGAACACATTTTCATGTGTGTATCTGCTGTACATATATCTTTTTTGGTAATGTGTCTTCTCAAATCTTTTGCCTTTTTTTTTAGTTCATTTAGCTACAGAATATTGAATCTTGCGGATTGCCCATATGTTCTAGATATAAGTCCGATTTCACATAGATGATTGGTAAATATATTCTCCCAGTCTCAGTCTTGTGATTTCAAAGTCTCTGTTCGTGGAAAAGCAAAAGTTTTAGTGTGATAAAATCCAATCATATGTTTTTATTGTAAAGAATCATATTGTTGGTGGTGTAGCTAAGAAATGTGTGCCTCACCCCAGGTCATAATGGTTTCCTACTTTAGGTACTTTAAAAATGTTATCCTACGGAATTCTAGATTGCATGGGTTCTGATGAGAAATAATTTCCCTCCCTTTCCGTGGATGAAAGCAATTTGATTGTGGGGTGCCTTGGTTTAGTTTTCCTCATATTTCCTGTCCTTGAGGTTCATTGACCTTATTGGAACTCTATATTTTTAGTTTGCATCAAACTTACCAACTATAAATTCAAATTAGTTTCATTATTTACTCAAATTAGTTTTCTTGTCTGTGTTCCTTGGAGATACAATTACATGTATATTGGATGGTTTGCAGGCATATTTTGTCTGTGTGTTTCATTTCAGACGATTTCCATTGCTATGTCTTTAGGTTCATCAACCTTTTTTTCTGCACTGTCTATATGCCTTTAATTCCATTCAGTAATCATAGGCCAGATTTCTTATTTTAGTCATTGCTTTTGTCATGTGAAGTTTGGTTTAGGTCTTACATACCACTTGCATGTCTCTATTTAACATGCTCATTCTGCCCTATAATATCTTGCATATACTGATGATAGTTATAATAACTATTTGAATGTTCTGATGCATAACTTATATCATTTGTGTAATTTCTGGGTCAGTGTCAGTTGAGTTCCCCTTCCTTACGTGTCTTATTTTCCTGCTTCTTTGCATGCCCGACAATTTTTTATGGGTTGCCAAACATTGTCAGTTTTAGCCTGTCAGATGCTGGATACTTTTAGATTCCTAAAAATATCCTTTCCTCTGATTTGGGACAGGGTTTAGTTACTTAAAAATAGCTTGATCCTTTCAGGTCTTTCTTTAAAGATATTTTGGGCAAGGCACAGGCAGCACTTAGTTTACGGATAATTTTTATCCAGTACTGACACAAATTTCAAGTATTTTCCAAATGGCATGTACATTGTGAGGTCTTCCACACTGGCTGTCAGGCATTATTCCTGACCCTGTATGGCAGTGGGTATTGTTCCTTCCCCTGGTCTCAGTGTCCTCATACACAAGAGTTTATCAATATTCCATTGAATACTCAAGGCAGACCATCTGTTGATCTGGAGTTCTCTCTGTGAACAACTTTCTCTTCTTTGGTACTCTGCTCTGTGAAATATAGCAGTCTTCCTGAATCAGTGACAACCCCCTCCACAAATCAGGGAAAATGTTGGGCTATGCCAGCTTCCTCCTCTCTATAGCACAGATTCAATACCGTGCCTAGTCAAAAAGCTAGGGCACTATAGGAACCATTTCACTTATTTCCCAATATCAGGGATCACTGCCCTTCACTGCCTCATGTATGATGTTTTGAGAACAGGTTCTTATATATTTTGTCTACGCTTTTAGCTGCTTCCATAAGGAGTATAAATCTAGTGTTTGTTATTACATTTGGCTGGAAGTAGAAGTGTTAACACCAGTTTACATTTTAGTATTGAGTCTTACTTCTCTGGCTTAGTTCTTTTATCTTTTTATTCTCCTTTGATGACAGATTTAATTGGACATATGCAAAAATGGCCATTGCTAGACATATGGAGAACTAGGGATGAGCTGGCAGATTGGAAGTATACTTAGAAAAGAGAAAAAAAAGGAAAGAAAGAGAATATAGAGTCAAATCTTGAAGAAAGGAATTGATGGCGATTGTCAAAGCCATGTGAAATCCCAGCTCCCACTTTAACACACATAATACGAGAATTGAAACTAATGTCTTCGACTTGGAAAGCTTAATCTGCCAGTGAGCTTTACTAACTTTTACTAGTCTTAATAACTCCGTAACAAAAGCCGAGGTTTGGAATTTCTTACCTTTGTTTCTCAGAGAGAAAACACACCAATCTCACCCAGAAAGCAGTGCTTGGGTGAAAACTAGACGTTTTAAATGATTTTTTTTTTTTACTGCTTTGTTCCAATGATTCTTTAGCAGTGTTCGCCTTGGAAGAGAACAAACTGTGGCACAGAAGAAAACACACTGGACATGGAGGAGAAGTCTAGGGTTGTTGTCTAACACGGTCATAAACAAGTTATGGGGGAGGCACTTGACTCTCCTAGGTCTCAATTTCCTCACCTGGAAATTGGAATAAGGACTCCCATATGAAGGGCCATCGTAGATTAAATGAGATGATGCATGTGCCAGTTTTACAGAGCCTAACACTTAATAATTCATGCAAGCGTCTGTGTATTATTTCTTCTAGAGGGAGGGATTTACATTTCTTTTCAGTGGAAGGAAGGACATGAATATACAACTGGACTATCAAATAAGAGGTGGATAGAGGACTGGCTTCCTGGTCTACCTCCTTGTACTCTTTCAGCCATCCTGGCCCTGGGCTCCCTCCAAATTGAAGAATCAGTGTCAGAAGACCTGAGATTCCTCCGTAGGTATCTGACTCCAGACAGAATATTAGCCTGTCTTAGCTGTTCAAATGAGGATAATGATGGCTATCATCTGTGGAGCACTTGTTCCGTGTTGTCAGGTGTTGGATTAAGCACCTTGCCAATAGTGTCATTTAATCTTTTTGACCCTTTGTTATTATTTCCATTTTATAAATTAGGCAACTGAGTTCCAGATATGTTAAGTAATTGGTCCAAGATAACACACAAACGAGTGTTGTGGCTGGGATGGGCACCAACTCTGCTCCTAGGTCAACATGCATGCTCTCACCCATGTTACGCTGCCTTCCCATGAGCGTGTTAAGGGTTTGGAAAGCCACCCCTGATAAAGTAACATGGAGTATGTTGGTGCCCTAGCTAAGATCTTTTTCCCTTACCTTACTGAAAACAGTTTCATATTAACTAAAACACTAGTCCCTGCGCAAGACACCTTTCCTCGAATTTCTCTTAACACTATACACTGGTCAGAATATAAAAAGCAACGACTTCAGAACTTGAAAGTTAGCAATAGGAGGTGAATGAGGGAAGGGAAGCAAAACAAGAATGACCCTGTGATGGTTATTATTACGTGTCTACTTGAGTTGGCCATGGGGTGCCCAAGACTAAACATTTTTTCTTGGGATATTTGTAGAGTGTTTCTGGGTGAGATTAGCATTTGATTTGGTGGACTCAGTAAAGCACTATCGTCCCCAGTGAGTGTGGGCAGCATTCAATCTCCTGAGGTCCCGAAGAGAACAGAGGGTAGAAAAAGGAGGAATCCATGTCCCACCGCTTCTTTTCTCAGTCTTAGAAGGTGATCCCGCTTAGAGGCAGAGCAGTGGGTAGGGGTAGGTTGGTTCCCCGGAAGTGCCTTTGGTCCAACCAGCCACAGTGATGTGATTTCCCTGCAGGACTGAAATGAGGGCCCATGTGTTTATGGGTGAGGGCTAGCGTTGGAAGGGCGGAGCCAAACATATGGGTGGGCCAGACTGAAACTCTCTCAGGATCTCTTCCTCCAACTCCAACAAGGCCGTGGAAAAGTCATGGAGAGAGTGTGTCTTCCTCTAAGGATTTTCCCCAATGGTAATTGGTCCCCATCGATTATTTCTTTTAGACGTCCATGCTAGGTGCCTTTAGGGTCAGAGCCCAGGCCAGTGTTAGGGTTAAGTTCCAGCTACCTGCATGTAGATTTCCTGGTTTCCCAATACCATTTGTTGAAGAGACTGTCTTTCCCCCATTGTTTATTCTTGCCTCCTTTTTTATAGGTCAATTTACCACATAAGCATGGGTTTATTTCTGGGCTTTCTATTCTGTCCCATCGACCTATGTGTCCATTTTTGTGTCACTACCCATACTAATTGGTTTACTTGAAGCTGTGTAGTACATCTTGAAATCTGGGTTTTGATACCTCCAGCTATGTTTTTGTCTTTCAAGATTATTTTCACGATTCAGGGTCTTTTGTGGTCCCATACAAATTTGAGTATTAGTTGTTTCAGTTCTGTGAAAAGTGCCTTTGGTATCTTGATAGGGATTGCATTGAAACTGTAGAGAATTATGACTAATATGGACATGTAATGATATTAATTCTTCCAGTCCATGATCATGGGATATCTTTCAATTTGTTTGTGTCATCTTCATTTTCATCATTGACTTATGGTTTTCACACTACAGGTCTTTCACTTCTTTGGATAAGTTGAGTCGTAGCTATTTTACTCTCCTTCTCTTTTTGGTGCAATTATGAACGATGTTGTTTTCTTAATTTCTCTTTCTGTGACTTCATTATTATTATATAGAAACCCTACCAATTTCTGTGTATCAGTTCCGTATCTGCAACTTTCCTGAATTCGTTTATTACTGTTTGTAGTTTTGGGGGGAAAGTTTAGGGTTTTCTATGCATATTCTTATGTCATCTGTGGATAGTGACAGTTTAGCTTGTTTACAAACGTAGATGACTTTAATTTTTTTTTCTTATCTGATTCCTGTGGCTAGGATTTCTAGTGTTATATGAAACAAGAGTGGCAAAGGAGACATATTTATCTTGTTCTTGATCTTAGAGCGAAAGCTCTCAGTTTTTCACCATTGAGATGTTAGGTGTGAAGTTTTTAATATAAACAATATATAAAATAATATTTTCATGTGTTGAGGCATGTCCACCCTCCCGACTTTGTTGAGAACTTTTACCATGGATACATGTTAAATTTTGTCATATGCTTTTTCTGCATTTATTGGTATAATCATATGATGTTTACCCTTCGTTTTGTTGAGGTAGGATATTATGTTGATTGATTTGATGAGCCATCTTTGTTTCCCTGGAATAAAAGCCACGTAATCATTTTAGCATGTTGTTGAGTGGAGTTTGGTAATAGTTTATTGAGGATTTTAAAGTCTATTTGTTTTGATATAGGTGTTGCTACCTGGTTCTGAAGTGGTGTTGTTGTTTGATGTTATTTTTGTTGTCCTTGTTGTTGTTTGCTTTCATTTGCACGGGAAATGTATCTCCATCCCTTCACTTTCAGTCTGTATGTGTTTAGGTCTGAAGTGAGTCTGTGCTGGGCAGCATATGGATGAGTGTTGTTTTTTATCCATCCTGTTACCCTATATATTTTGACTGGAGCACTTCAGCCGTTTATGTTTAAAGTAATTGTTGACCGTTATGTACTAATTATAATTTTGTTCTTTGTTTTCCTGTTGCTGTTGTAGTTCTCTGTTTCTTTTTTTCCGTACTCTCTTTCTTTTTCATAGATGAATTTGTGTTGTGCTTTACTTGGCTTTCTTTTTCCTTATTTTTCATGTATTTTGTGTTTTGAGTTTGTTATCACAAGGCTTACATATAACATCCCAAGGAACAGCAGTCTATGTTATTTTGGTGGTCTCTTAAATATACACACATTCGAGAAATTTAAGAAGACTAACCTTTGGGGCAACTGGGTGGTTCAGTCAGTTAAGTGTGCGATTTCGAGCTCAGGTCATGATCTCACAATACGTGAGTTTGAACTGCACATTGGTCTCTATGTTGACAGCTCAGAGTCTGGAGCCTGCTTCAGATTCTCTGCCTGTCACACTCTCTGTCCCTGCCTGTTAACACTCTGTCTCTCTCTCTCTCTCTCTCTCTCTCTCTCAAACATGAAATAAAACATATATTTTTTTAAATAAAATACAAACTGACTTTTTAAGTCCCTCCTCCATATTTTATGTGTATGTTGTCATTATTTACATCTTTTTATTCATAATTCTGTAATATCTAATTATGATTTTCCAGGTTAACATTTCTTGCATTGCTGATTAGTGGTGATAAACTTCTTTATCTTCTGTTTGAGAAACTCTTTATCTCTTTTTTTTTTTCAAATGTTAATGATAATCTTTCCAGGTAGTGTTTTCTTTGTTGTGGGATTATCCTTTCAGGCCTTTGAAGATACCTTGTCACTCTTTCCCAGCATGCCAACTTTCTGCTGAAAAATAGCTGACAACTTTAGGTGTTTGTTTGTTGAGAACTGTTTTTCAAATCATAGGTAACATTTGTTTCTCTCTTATAACTTTTGAAATTCTTTATCAATCTTTAAACTTTGACATTTTAATTATTATATGTCAACTGTCCCCAGGAGAACAGAGTAAGATGGCGGCGTAGGAGGACACTGGAATCACCGCGCGTCCTGCTGATCACTTAGATTCCACCTACACCTGCCTATATAACCCAGAAAACCGCCAGAGGATTAGCAGAATGGAGACGCCGGAGCCAAGTGTAGATGAGAGGCCCAAGGAAGAGGGTAGGAAGGGCGGCGAGGCGGTGTGTGCTCCAGGAACTGGTGGGAGGGAGCCGGGCGACGGGCGGCTCTCTGGCCAACCAGAGCCCCTGAGTCTGGCTTGCAAAAGCGGAGGGGCTTGATGGACTGTGTTTTCCGACAGCAAGCGCGACTTAGCATCTGGGAGGTCATAAGTTAACAGCACTGCTCTGAAAGCGGGAAGGGTGGAGGACAAAGGGAGGGAGAGATGCTGAGGCCCCGGACAACAGAGCTCAGTTTGGTGGGGAACAAAGGCGCTCGCCAGAGCCATCTCCCCCGGCCATTCCCCAGCCAAAATCCCAAAGGGAACCAGTTCCTACCAGGGAACTTGCTCGCTCAGCGAAAACACCCAACTCTGCGCTTCTGCAGAGCCAAACCTCTGGCAGCGGATCTGACTCCCTCCTGCTGCCACAGGGCCCCTCCTGAAGTGGATCACCTAAAGAGAAGCGAGCTATTCCTGCCCCTACTGCCACTGTGCACCTTGCCTACCCACCCCAGCTAATATGCCAGATCCCCAGCATCACAAGCCTGGCAGAGTGTAAGTAGCCCAGACAGGCCATGCCACCCTACAGTGAATCCCGTCCCTAGGAGAGGGGAAGAGAAGACACACACCAGTCTGACTATGGCCCCAGCCGTGGGCTGGGGGCAGACATCAGGTCTGACTGCGGCTCCGCCCACTAACTCCAGTTATACACCACAACACAGGGGAAGTGCCCTGCAGGTCCCCACCATGCCAGGGACTATCCAAAATGACCAAGCGGAAGAATTCCCCTCAGAAGAATCTCGAGGAAATAACAACAGCTAATGAGCTGATCAAAAAGGATTTAAATAATATAACAGAAAGTGAATTTAGAATAATAGTCATAAAAATAATCGCTGGGATTGAAAACAGTATAGAGGACAGCAGAGAATCTCTTGCTATAGAGATCAATGGACTAAGCAACAGTCACGAGGAGCTGAAAAGCGGTTTATACGAAATGCATAACAAAATGGAAAACACCAGGGCTCGGAATGAAGAGGCAGAGGAGAGAATAGGTGAACTAGAAGATAAAATTATGGAAAAAGAGGAAGCTGAGAAAAAGAGAGATAAAAAAAATCCAGGAGTATGAGGGGAAAATTAGAGAACTAAGTGATACACTAAAAAGAAATAATATACGCATAATTGGTATCCCAGAGGAGGAAGAGAGAGGGAAAGGTGCTGAAGGGGTACTTGAAGAAATAATAGCTGAGAACTTCCCTGAACTGGGGAAGGAAAAAGGCATTGAAATCCAAGAGGCACATAGAACTCCCTTCAGACGTAACTTGAATCGATCTTCTGCACGACATATCATAGTGAAACTGGCAAAATATAAGGATAAAGAGAAAATTCTGAAAGCAGCAAGGGGTAAACGTGCCCTCACATATAAAGGGAGACCTATAAGACTCGTGACTGATCTCTCTTTTGAAGCTTGGCAGGCCAAAAAGAATTGACACGAGATTTTCACTATGCTAGACAGAAACACTATGCAGCCGAGAATCCTTTCTCCAGCAAGTCTGTCATTTAGAATAGAAGGAGAGATAAACAAACAAAACAAACAAACAAAAACTGAAGGAATTTGTCACCACTAAACCAGCCCTACAAGAGATCCTAAGGGGGACCCTGTGACACAAAGTAACAGACACATCACTACAAGCATAAACATACAGACATCACAATGTCTCTAAACCCTTATCTTTCTATAATGAACACTGAATGTAAATGGATTAAATGTGCCAATAAAAAGACATTGGGTATCAGAATGGATAAAAAAACAAAACCCATCTATTTGCTGTCTACAAGAGTCTCATTTTAGACCTGAGGACACCATTAGATTGAGAGTGAGGGGATGGAGAACTATTTATCATGCTACTGGAAGCCAAAAGAAAGCTGGAGTAGCCATACTTCTATCAGACAAACTAGACTTTCAATTAAAGGCTGTAACAAGAGATGAAGAAGGACATTATATAATAGTTACAGGGTCCACCCATCAGGAAGAGCTAACAATTATAAATGTCTATGTGCCGAATACTGGAGCCCCCAAATATATAAAGTAATTACGAATAAACATAAGAACCTTATTGATAAGAATGTGGTAATTGCAGGGGACTTTAACACCCCACTTACAGAAATGGATAGATCATCTAGACACACAGTCAATAAAGAAACAAGGGCCTTGAATGAGACATTGGATCAGATGGACTTGACAGATATATTTAGAACTCTGCATCCCAAAGCAAGAGAATATACTTTCTTCTCGAGTGCACATGGAACATTCTCCAAGATAGATCACATACTGGGTCACAAAACAGCCCTTTATAAGTTTACAAGAATTGAAATTATACCATGCATACTTTCAGAACACAATGCTATGGAGCTTGAAATCAAAAACAGATAAAAGTCTGGAAAATCTCCAAAGGCATGGAGGTTAAAGAACACCCTACTAACGAATGAGTGGGTCAATCAGGCAATTAGAGAAGAAATTAAAAAATATATGGAAACAAACGAAAATGAAAATACAACAATCCAAACGCTTTGGGATGCAGCAAAGGCAGTCCTGAGAGGAAAATACATTGCAATCCAGGCCTATCTCAAGAAACAAGAAAAATCCCAAATACAAAATGTAACAGCATACCTAAAGGAAATAGAAGCAGAACATCAAAGGCAGCCTAAACCCAGCAGAAGAAGAGAAATAATAAAGATCAGAGCAGAAATAAACAATATAGAATCTAAAAAAAACGGTAGAGCAGGTCAACGAAACCAAGAGTTGGTTTTTTGAAAAAATAAACAAAATTGACAAACCTCTAACCATGCTCAAAAAGAAAAGGGAGATGACCCAAATAGATAAAATCATGAATGAAAATGGAATTATTACAACCAATCCCTCAGAGATACAAACAATTATCAGGGAAAACTATGAAAAATTATATGCAAACAAATTGGACAACCTGGAAGAAATGGACAAATTCCTGAACAACCACACTCTTCCAAAACTCAATCAGGAGGAAATAGCTTGAACAGACCCATAACCAGCGAAGAAATTGAATAGGTTATCAAAAATCTCCCAACAAATAAGAGTCCAGGACCAGATGGCTTCCCAGGGGAGTTCTACCAGACGTTTAAAGCAGAGATAATACCTATCCTTCTCAAGCTATTCCAAGAAATAGAGAGGGAGGGAAAACTTCCAGACTCATTCTATTAAGCCAGTATTACTTTGATTCCTAAACCAGACAGAGACCCAGTAAAAAAAGAGAACTACAGGCCAATATCCCTGATGAATGTGGATGCAAAAATTCTCAATAAGATACTAGCAAATCGAATTCAACGGCATATAAAAAGAATTATTCACCATGATCAAGTGGGATTCATTCCTGGGATGCAGGGCTGGTTCAACATTCGCAAATCAGTCAACGTGATACAACACATTAACAAAAAAAAAAAAGAAAAAAAGAGAAGAACCATAGGATCCTGTCAATCGATGCAGAAAAGGACTTTGACACAATCCAGCACCCTTTCTAATAAAAACCCTTGAGAAAGTCGGGATAGAAGGAACATACTTAAAGATCATAAAAGCCGTTTATGAAAAGCCCACAGCTAACATCATCCTCAACGGGGAAAAACTGAGAGCTTTTTCCCTGAGATCAGGAACACGACAGGGATGCCCACTCTCACCGCTGTTGTTTAACATAGTGCTGGAAGTGCTAGCATCAGCAATCAGACAACAAAAGGAAATCAAGGGCATCAAAATTGGCAAAGATGAAGTCAAGCTTTCGCTTTTTGCAGATGACATGATATTATACATGGAAAATCCGATAGACTCCACCAAAAGTCTGCTAGAACTGATACATGAATTCAGCAAAGTTGCAGGATACAAAATCAATGTCCAGAAATCAGTTGCATTCTTATACACTAACAATGAAGCAACAGAAAGACAAATAAAGAAACTGATCCCAGTCACAATTGCACCAAGAAGCATAAAATACCTAGGAATAAATCTAACCAAAGATGTAAAGGATCTGTATGCTGAAAACTATAGAAAGCTTAGGAAGGTAATTGAAGAAGATTTAAAGAAATGGAAAGACATTCCCTGCTCATGGATTGGAAGAATAAATATTGTCAAAATGTCAATACTACCCAAAGCTATCTACACATTCAATGAAATCCCAATCAAAATTGCACCAGCATTCTTCTCGAAACTAGAACAAGAAATCCTAAAATTCATATGGAACCACAAAAGGCCTCGAATAGCCAAAGGAATTTTGAAGAAGAAGACCAAAGCAGGAGGCATCACAATCCCAGACTTTAGCCTCTACCACAAAGCTGTCATCATCAAGACAGCATGGTATTGGCACAAAAACAGACACATAGACCAATGGAATAGAATAGAAACCCCAGAACTAGACTCACATACGTATGGCCAACTCATCTTTCACAAAACAGGAAAGAACATCCAATGGAAAAAAGACAGTCTCTTTAACAAATGGTGCTGTGAGAACTGGACAGCAACATGCAGAAGGTTGAAACTAGACCACTTCCCTACACCATTCACAAAAATAAACTCAAAATGGATAAAGGCCCTGAATGTGAGACAGGAAACCATCAAAACCTTAGAGGAGAAAGCAGGAAAAGACCTCTCTGACCTCAGTCCTAGCAATCTCTTACTCGACACATCCCCAAAGGCAAGGGAATTAAAAGCAAAAGTGAATTACTGGGACTTTATAAAGGTAAAAACCTTCTGCACAGCAAAGGAAACAACCAACAAAACTAAAAGGCAACCAACGGAATGGGAAAAGATATTTGCAAATGACATGTCGGGCAAAGGGCTAGTATCCAAAATCTATAAAGAGCTCACCAAACTCCACACCCAAAAAGCAAATAACCCAGTGAAGAAATGGGCAGAAAACATGAATAGACACTTCTCTAAAGAAGACATCCGGATGACCAACAGGCACATGAAAAGAAGTTCAGCGTCGCTCCTTATCAGGGAAATGCAAATCAAAACCACACTCAGGTATCCCCTCACGCCAGTCAGAGTGGCCAAAATGAACAAATCAGGAGACTATAGATGCTGGAGAGGATGTGGAGAAACGGGAACCCTCTTGCACTGTTGGTGGGAATGCAAATTGGTGCAGCCGCTCTGGAAAGCAGTGTGGAGGTTCCTCAGAAAATTAAAAATAGACCTACCCTATGACCCAGCAATAGCACTGCTAGGAATTTACCCAAGGGATACAGGAGTGCTGATGCATAGGGGCATTTGTACCCCAATGTTCATAGCAGCACTCTCAACCATGGCCAAATTATGGAAAGAGCCTAAATGTCCATCAACTGATGAATGGATAAAGAAATTGTGGTTTATATACACAATGGAATACTACGTGGCAATGAGAAAAAATGAAATATGGCCTTTTGTAGCAACATGGGTGGAACTGGAGAGTGTGATGCTAAGTGAAATAAGCCATATAGAGAAAGACAGATACCATATGGTTTCACTCTTTTTGGATCCTGAGAAACTTAACAGGAACCCATGGGGGAGGGGAAAAAAAAAGACGTTAGATTGGGAGAGAGAGCCAAAGCATAAGAGACTGTTAAAAACTGAGAACAAACTGAGGGTTGATGGGGGGTGGGAGGGAGGAGAGGGTGGGTGATGGGTATTGAGGAGGGCACCTTTTGGGATGAGCACTGGGTGTTGTATGGAAACCAATTTGACAATAAATTTCATATATTAAAAAAAATTATTATATGTCACAGTGTGGGGCTCCTTGGTTTCATCATGTTTGGAACTCTGTGCTTCTTGTCTTAGATGTCTGTTTTCTTCCCTAGTTTTGGAAAGTCTTCAGTTATCTTTTCTTCAAATACTTTTTGTACCCCTTTTCCTTCTTTTAGAATCCCTTATGTTAATTTTTGGTCACTTGATATTTCCAAAGTATCCCTAAACTTATCCTCATTAGAAAAAAAAAAATCTTTCTGCTGTTTGTTTTGGGTGCTTTCCCTTAATCTGTCTTCCATATCCACTGATATGTCCTTCCTCATGCCGTCTTCTACTGTTGATTCCCTCTAGTGTTCTTTTTTTTCCAGCGATTTTCTTCTTGAACTCTGATTTTATGTGTGTTTGTTATCTCTTGATTAAGGGTCTCACTTAGTTCTTGTCTTTTCTCTGCAGCCCGGCGAGCATCTTGACCATCATTAATTTATATTCTTTATTTAATTGAGGCAAAATGCTTACCTCCGTTTCAGCTCTTTTCTGGTTTTTTTATTGTTCTTTCTTTTGGAGCATATTCCCCTGTGTCTCCACTTTGCTTCCCTTGCTGCATTTGTTCCTATAGACTGGCAGAGCAGTTACTTCTCCTACACTTGAAGGAATTGTCTTATACATGATTGTCCCCCTGGGTAGACCCTGTGTGCAAGTTGGTGACATTTGCTGGCTGGCTGAAGCCGTGGCTTGCATGGACTGGGGATCCTGGAGCTTTCTACATAGCAGGCGCCCTGTCAGGATACGTAGAGATGAAGTGAACGCAGACTGGGGTGTCCCAGGATTCTGTGTGTTGAGGGTACAATGGCAGGACAGCTGAAGCTGAAATGAATGCAAGTTGAGCCATGCTGGGGTGCTGTGTACAGGTACCCTGTACAGGGTGGCTAGAACATAAGCAGTCTGTGGGTCAGGATGTCCTTGATCTCTCTATGCAGACGATTCCTGGGCAAGATAGGTGAAGCTAAAGTGCGTACAAGCTGAAGGCACCTGGGGCTGTACATGCAGAGGTTACCTTGCCAATATAGTTGAAGCTGAAGTGGATATAAACTAGGGTGTACCAGGACTTTCCATGGAGAGGGTGCCCTGAAGGGGCCGTGGGAGCTGAGGTGTGTTAAAGTCCAGGAATGGCTCTTTTTATATGCTAGTTGCTCTTTCAACTGCATTGATTAAGGGGGAAAAAACATGTCGTGTGTGTGTGTGTGTGTGTGTGTGTGTGTGTGTGTGTGTGTCCAGTGCAATTGGGGCTGGTGTGAATTGTGGGCCTGGAACTTACTGAGGCAGCAGGCCAGCTACAGCAACTGGACCCTGCTCTGATCTATGCATTTCAGGTGGATGGAGAATGTGGGGCAGCTGGGTGGCTCAGTGGATCGAGTATCTGACATCAGCTCAGGTCGTGATTTCACAGTTCATGAATTTGAGAACCATTTTGGGCTGGATGCTGTCAGTGTAGAGCCTTCTCTGAATCTTCTGTCCCCCTCTTTCTGCCCCTGCTCTGCTTGTATTCTCTGCTTCTCAAAAATAAGTAAACAGGAAAAAATGTGGATGTAAAATGTAACCCTGCCACTCTCGTGTCTCTATGACCCAGAGAGAACTCCTGCGGCTCCTCTGACATTGACAGAGTTCTAATGTTCTCTTTTATATGACAGTTGTTCCTTTCAAACTGCAGTGTTTTTTTTTTTTTCTTTCTGTTTCCTGCCCAAGGACAGAGGAGTCTGTTTCTGGTCCTTCCCCAACTGCCCTTGGCAACGTTAGGAGTGAATATTTCCTTTGTTACTGTCTCACTGTCTTGCTGTTGTCTTTTGATTTTCTATGGTTTGTTAGGCACCATCTGTGCAGTCAGTCCTCAGCTCCTCAGGAGGAATTGTTATATCAATAGGTGCAATCCCCAGGGAGCTGGACAAATTGGAAGTACACCTTCTGGATGGTTCAGCAGAAAATGTAGTCAGGGAGTTCAGGCACAAGAGCACCTCGCTCCAGGGGACCCAAAAAAGGTGAGGTTTGGCTACTCATTACTGACAAAATCGCAATTCAAAGGAACTAGTGGAGGTGAAACAAATGGGGAACTTATTCAGAGGCCGACACCAGAGATACAGCAGACTCACATCAAAGACTCTCTGTAAAGTGCTGAAAATACCTCCAGGTTTATGTAAAGAAAATGTGGGACAAAAGGAGGTAGGTACACACAGGTGGTCACTAAAGTCAGGTTGGTCATTGTCTTTGGCTTGAGGGTGGAGTCTTATTCGCTCAGGGAGTCCTTATTGCTAGAGGGGTAGTTTCAGTTCCCATGAGGTGATACTTTGCTTTCAGGATCCTGAATAAAGAGATAAGGTGAGAGTGGGGAGGGGGCGCCTGGGTGGCTCAGCTGATTAATCATCCGACTTCAGTTCAGGTCATGATCTCATGGCTCCTGGGTTCCTGCCCAGCATTGGGCCCTGTGCTGACAGCTCAGAGCCTGGAGCCTGTTTCCCATTCTATGTCTCCCTCTCTCTCCACCCGTCCCCAACTTGCGCTCTGTCTCCCTCTGTCTCAAAAATAAATACACATAAAGAAAGAGAGAAGATGGAAAGAAAAAGTCAATCAATTAGAAAGTTTAAGTTCGATGTGGAGTTAGTTGAAACCTTCTTTCACCTTGGAGGAGTTGAGTTCAAGGCCTTCATACACAGCAATCTTGAACCGAAACTAGAATAGGGTCCCTCTGAATCCTATTTTGATTGGGGAAAGTTTGGCAGAAATCCAAGGAAGGAGACAATAAAAGCAGGGAATCAGCCAGTCCTGTGTACAAATCGACATAAACACCATGACCTCCACTGACTACAAGCGTGACATGTGAGAAAAAGGCATAGAAAAGGCCTTCACAGTGGAAAAAGTAAAAATAAAAAGTATCTCGATTCTTTTATTTTTTGATTTTTCAATTCGTATTTTGGAAGAGAGAATGAACAGAGACGGGGAGAGAAAGAGACAGAGAGAAAGACAGAGAGAGAAGCTTAAGCAGGCTCCATGCTTAGCACACAGCCCCAAACGGGGCTCAATCCCCTGACCATAGGACCATGACCTGAGCTGCTGAACCCAGCAGTCTGGTAGTCAACTGATGGAGCCATCCAGGTGCCCTTAAAACTGCCTCAACTCTTAAATCATGTGATTATCAACATGAAACAAATTCTAAGGACTATACATCAGTTTTCTAGAACTCAAACATAATTAAATAAGCCCCAGAATACACGGTCAATATATAAAGCTCAGTCTCATTTTTGTACATAAGCAGTGAACAATAAGAATGTGAACTGTTTTTTAAAGAACCATTTAAAATCACACCAAACATTGAAATACTTACATTTAAATCTAACAACATGCACAGGATCTGTACGGGAAAAGCCACAGAAGGCTGATTGGGTAAATCAAGGAAGATATAAATAAATGGAGAGATATGCCATATCTAGCCATGGAAGCCTCGCTAGTAAAATGTCAATTATCAACCTGATCTACAGATTGAACATAATCCCAGTCGACATCGCAGGATTTTTTTGTGTGCGATCAAGCTCCACATTGAGCTCTGCACTGACAGCGTCGAGCCTGCTTATGATTCACTCTATCTCTCTCTCTCCTCCCATCCTCCACTTGTGCTCATCTCTCTCACGTTCTCTCTCTCTGCCAAACATACATAAACATAAAAAAGGTGTTTAGATATGCTTATCTCCAGGTGTTTGACTTATGACCATTTTTCTTTCTCTCTTGTTTGTTTTCTAAATTTTCTGCAATAAACTTTAAGACCGCCATTATCATAAAGTAACATTTCAAATAAATGATTTAGTCTAGTATCAGTTAAATAAATAAAATGTGTCAATTCATACATTTATTAGGTCCATTCAACATATCAAGGATAGTTTCAAACAGTCCAGTGTTATTCCTTCAGCAGACTCCCCTCCCACCTGATTTGACGTTGACTCAACCACCTCGCCAAGAAGGATTTCTAAACTTTGACCATGTTTGAGTGTTTATAAAAATTTCTGAAAGCATGCAAGACCTCCTCCTTGCCTTCAAGAAACTTTCAATATTTGAGGGTAGAAAAAACCCAAACACCATACAAAGCACAGTGAGACTTCAAGGTCAAGTTTCATGTAGCAGAAGTCCACTGAGCCGAGTAGATCAGTAAAGGCGTCTCAGAGGCATAGCACAAAGAATCTTAAAGGATGACCGAATTTCTAGTTGGCAGGCAGAAAGGAGGAGGACAAAGGCGACAAAAGCAAATGTGTGGGAATAAAGGAGGGGCAGGCATTCCGAGAACAGTGAGAACAACCCTGTTGGAGCTTGAGGTTATTCTACAACACTGGCCATTAAGTATTTGTGACGATGACAAAGACTGGGTAGAAGATGATGGCCCTACATAACCCATCATGTCCATACTCTTATGTAAGAAAGTCTTTTGGTGACAGCGAAGAATTGGAGACCATCCGTTAGAACCTCAAGATGGTAATAACGAAGCAATTTGTAGAAACAAAACAATGAAAAGATAAAATTCTAAGCAAAATTCTCTAAGCCTATGAATTAATACCCAATCAACAATCAATTGAAATCCATGACCAACTTAAGACCCCTCTTGTGTTTCTCTCTTAATGGGGCTTTGTCTTCAGTTGCTCAAGAGGGGAAGAGACTCATTGTCAGTCCTCCCCTCCTCAACGTCTTTCCTGTGATCCACTCAGCAGTAGGGGCTCTCAACTCCAACTACAATGTATGCCAAGCCAGCTAGTCTCTCACCACCTTCTGCCTACTCTCCATTTTCGTTCTTAGCCCCATGCTGCCTTTCCCTTCCCACCAAAATCCCAGTTCATTTTTTCACTGCATCCGGAATGCAATGCAAAAATCCTGAATCTGAGCAGTTCATTCCTCTGCTTAAGACAACCCTGTAATCTCCACTGTACTCAAAATGACACATAGAATCTGTAACATGACCACCAGATGTTGACAGTCCTGTCTTGTCACCCCTCTAATGCCATCTTTCCTGATTCTCCTTTCATTAGGTAACCGGGACGGTCTCTTTTCCTGGTTGCTCAAATTAGACCCACGTAGGTTCCGCTTAGAATGCATTTTGTGTTTGCTAGTTTCCTTACCAGTTCTTGTTATGGGTCCAATTTTGAAAAAAGGACTTTTCTCCCCAAGAAACCTTTGTTGGCCAATCCTCTAATCTACACTTTGTCCCCTGTGCTATTCCTTCTCATAACATTTAGTCTTTTATTTAACAGCATTTGCCACACGTTGTAATTACACCTGTACCATTCGTTGCTAAGGTTTGAAACATCCTGAATATATGGAGAATGCATATTGGATTATCACTGTGTACTTGAACCTAATAGCACCTGACACCTAAGGTGTTCAATATGTGTATCCACGATGCCTGAAATAGGGGATTTTTAACTGTCTCCCGTTGTACTAGACTGCAATACACATTCAAGTCTTCAATAATCTCTACCACCAAATTTAGTATACATATACAAAAAGGGAAGGGTCACGTCCTGACGCATAGGAGAAACATTTTGCCTCGTTGATAGCTTCTATGGTGTAGCTTACATTTTGACCTACAAAAGAACCCACCCTGGAAATACAGTTTGTATGGATGCAGGACAACCATGAGGAAATCAAAACAAAATACAGTGTTTATGGAGTGTAATGTGCCAGGAGTTTTTCCACACGTTTTACAGGCATTACCTGTAATCTCCCCACTATAATGAACATAGGCGTTATACTTCCCCTTTACAAATTGGAAAAGCAACTCGGAGGTATCAGTTGCCTACAATCTAAGATCTGGCTGGTAGAAGAAATCGATGGGGCCAGGAAATTTACAAAATCCACAATTTGGCCCAAGGTAACCTCTGGGAAATCAGAAAATGAGCGGCTTTCATAGGTGCAGCTGCCTAGAGCTTTTTGGAAGAGCTGTCTGTGTGGCTCCGGGGCTTTGGCGCCATCACATCCAGGATCTCACTACCAGGAGTAACCCCCATTGTTGGGAAGGGCAAGATCCTTTGGTACTTCAAGGAACACATCAAAGCACACCTCACGGGATTTTCAAAAATCACTCTGAGATGAGAAATCAAACAACAAAAGTCATAGCAACACGAAGCAAGTAACACTTTCCAAAACACACGTCCTGAAGGGCCAGGCCATGGAGAGGGTATGAGCCCACTTTAAAGTAGCAGTGCTCTCAGGTGTATAGAACATAAAACAAAACAAAACAAAACAAAACAAAACAAAACAACAACAACAACAAAAACAACAACAACGTTAAAACACATAAGGGATAGAAAATTATCCAAAATGATGATACGCAAGAATTCCCCTGAGACGAAATTCCAGGAAGAAGTCACCGTTAAAGAATTGATTAAAATAGATAAAAGCAGTATAACAACAAGAATGTAGAATCATAGTCATAAGATTAATCACTGGGCTTCAAAAAAGACATAGAAGACAACAGAATTTATTATTGCAGTGATAAAAGAACTAAAACATAGCCATGGTTATTTGAAAAGGCAATGATATAGAGATTCATTTTCCTCACTGATACAAAAACAGATAAGCTGGAACCTTGGATGTCCATTACCCAAGTTAGTAGTTATGCGATTGTAGCAAAAGCTAATTCTAAAAAAAACGATTAAATAATGAAAAAGAGAAAGCTAAAATATGTCAAGGTTTAAATACCTAGCATGAGCCGTGCAGCTGTATAGTTGTTTAAAATTCTAGGATATCAAATATTATTATGTGATAGCCATTGTAACACATGCAAAGTTCACCATGTCGACCTTTGCTCTTCTAAATGTGGAGTAATAAGTTATTAAGCCTTATAGAAAGTGTGAAAATGAATATTAAAAAGTTTTTGAAAGTATATGTTTCTAGTGAGTTTGCTCATGTCAAATAAAGTGTGTCATTTCCAACACTTATTCACGTGCACTCTTAGTATGGCTAGAGTCCATAAAAAGTTAATGCACAATTGCAATAAACATGATTACCAGTGCAATCTATTTTTTAATTCCATTTGTTCATTTATTTGTAAGCCAGTATAGAGCATGGAGAATGTACCCTGTAGGTTCTGAATTCTCTTGTTGATTCCAAATGTCTTATTCGGGCTGCTACCAAAAAGACGGTAAAAACAATATTATCTGTACCATGAACATGTAAAATATGGCACACCTCACGAGTATTACAATTTTACTGTTTAGCATATGTGTTTACAAATACACACGTGTGCACGGGGTGAAGTTAGATGTTTCATACTCCTATCCATATCATGAGAGATTCAATATGTTTTAAAGAGTTAGATTCCAGTTACCAATTCTAATGTGGAATAATATGCACGGTTCTTTCTTATTTGTCACTTATTGTGCAATTATCAAGTTAACATAGAGCCCAAAGGGTAAATTCTTTTTTAACTAAACTTAACTTAACATATATCATTGAAAGTCAAACTTTGGCCTTTCGAAGATGACATGAGACTGAATGCGGAAAACCCAAAAGAGTCCATGAAAACGCTGCTAGATCTGATACATGCATTGACCAAACTCACAGGATACAAAATAGTGTAAAGAAACTGGTTGCATTTCTATACACCAATAAGGAGGCAACAGAAATGAAGTCAAGAAATCAATGCCAGTTACAATTTCACCAAGAACCGTAAATACCTAGCAAGAAACCTAACCAAAGAAGTAAAAGATCTGTACAGTGAAAAGTACAGAAAATGTATCAAGGAAAAGGATGAAGACACATCAAATACAGAAAAAAAAAAAAAAAAAAAACAATCCATGCCAAAGAGTGGAAGAATGAATACTGTTAAAATGTCAATAGTACCGAACGCAATCTACACATTTAATGCAATACCAATCAAAATTGTACCAACATTCTTCTCCAGACTAGAGCAAGCAATCTGAAAATTTGCACGGAACAACCAAAGAAGCTGAGTAGTCAAAGTTATCTTGAAAAAAGAAAGCCAAAGTGGGAGGCAGCCCAGACTTTCGCCTCTCCTACGAAGCTGTAATCGTTAAGATAGTATGACATTGGCACAAAAACAGGCACATGAGCCAATGAAACAGCATAGAGAACCCAGAAGGGGCCCCACAAATGTATGGTGAACTAATCTTTGACAAAACTGGAAAGACAATCCAATGGAGAGAAGACAGTCTCTTTACAAAGGGTGCTGGGAGAACTGAACAGTAACATGATGAAGAATAAACTAGATGACTTTCTTACAACGTGCACAAAAATAAAGGCAAAATGGATGAAAGCCTTAAATGTGAGACAGGAAACCATCAAAACACTAGAGGAGAAAAGAGGAAAAAAAACCCTTTGACCTCAACTACAGCAATTTCTTCCTTGGCATGTCTCACAAGACAAGGGAATGAAAAGCAAAATTGAATGATCAGGACCTAGTCAGGATACAAATCTCCAGCACTGCAAAGGAAACAATCAGCAAAATTAAAAGGCAACCGATGGAAGGAGTGAAGATATTTGTGAATGACATATTGGATAAAGAGTTACTACACAAAATGTATAAAGAACTTACCCAAGTCACACCTGGAAAATGTAATACAGTGAAACAATGGGAAGAAGACATGAATAGACACTTTTCCAAAAGAGACATCCAGATGGCCCAAAAACACATGAAAGGATGCTCAACATCAGTCATCATCAGGAAAATACACATCAAAGCCACACTGAGATACCACCTCACACTAGTCAGTGTGGCTAAAATGAGCAACTTAGGAAACCACAGATGCTGGTGAGGATATGGACAAAGAGTAACCCTCTCTCACTGTTGGTGGGAAAGGAAACTGGTGCATCATTGCAAGCATGAAACCTACAGACATCACAATGACTCTAAACGCATATCTTTTCATAATAACACTGAATTTCAATGGACTAAATGCTCCAACCGAAAACATAGTGTATCAGAATGGATAGAAAAAACAAAAACAAAAAACAGAATAAGACCCATCTATTTTCTGTCTACAAGAGACTGCTTATAGACATGAGGACACCTTCAGATTGAAAATGAGGGGATGGAGAAGTATCTATCATGCTACTGGAGGTCAAAAGAAACCTGGAGTAGCCAACTTATATCATACAAACTAGAGTTGAAATCAAAGGCTGTAACAAAAGATGACGAAGGGCTTTCTATATTAATTCCAGGGTCTCTCCATCAGGAAGAGCTAAAAATTTTAAATGTCTACACACCAAATTCGGAGACACACAAATATATAAACAATTAATTAAAAACATACAGAACCTTGTTGATAAGAATGTGGTAATTGCAGGGGACATTAAATTAAACACAGAAAAAAGATGGAAAATCTCCAAAAGCATGGAGGTTAAAAAACATCCCACTAATGAAAAATGGGTGAACCAGGCAATTTGAGAAGAAATTAAAAGATATAAGGAAACAAATGAAAATGAAATACAACAATGCAAACCCTTCGGGATGCAGCAAGGGCACTCCTGACAGGGAACAACAAAAACAAAACAAAACACAACAACAACAACAACAACAACAACAAACAATGCTATCTAGGCCTATCACAAGAGACAAGTAAAATCGCCAATACAAAATCTAACAGCACACCTAAAGGAATTAGTAACAGGACAGTAAACACACCCCAAAGCGAGCAGAAGAAGAAAAATAATAAAGATCAGAGCAGAAGTAAACAATATGGAGTCTAAAGGAAAACAGTAGAGCACATGAATGAAAGCAAGAGTTGTGTTTCTGAGAAAATACACAAAATTGATAAACGTCTAGCCTGGCTTCTCAAAAAGAAAAGAGAGGGGACTCAAAGAGGTCAAATCACGAATGAAAATGGAATTATTACAAAGAATCCCACAGAAATTCAAGCATTCATCAGGAAACACTATATTATCTTCTATGCAAACAAACTGGACAACCTGGAAGAAATGGACAAATGCCTCCATTCCCACACACTTCCAAAGCTCAAACGGGAAGAAATAGAAAATGTGAACGGACCCATAACTAGTGAGGAAATTGAATCCGTTATCAAAAATCTCCCAATAAATAAGAGTCCTGGTCCAGGTGGCTTCCCTGGCGATTTCTAGCAGACCTTTAAAGTAGAGATAATAGCCATCCTTCCCAAGGTGTTTCAAAATATGGAAATGAAAGGAATTCTTCCAGACACATTTTATGAAGCCAGCATTATGGTGATTCAAAACCAGACAGTGACACAGAAAAAAAGGAGAATTACAGGTCAATATCCCTGATGAATAGGGGTGCAGAAATTCTCAACAAGATACTAGCAAATCACATTCAATAGCATATAGAAAGTATTATTCAACACGATCAGGAGGGATTCATTCATGGCCTGCAGGGCTAGTGCCATATTCAAAAATCAATCATTGTGCTACATCACGTTAATAAAAGAAAAGATAAAAACCATAGTACACTGTCAATAGATGCAGAAAAAAAGTATTTGAGAAAATACCGCATCCTTACTTAATACAAACCCTCAAGAAAGATGGGATTGAAGGAAAGTACTTTAAACATCATAGAAGCCATTAATCAGACGCCCACAGTAAATTTCGTCCTCAATGGGGAAAAACTGAGAGCATTCCCCCTGAGATCAGGAACAAGACAGAGATGTCCACTCTCACCCCGGTTGTTGAACATAGTGTTGGAAGTCTTAGCATCAGTAATCAGAGAGTAAATGAAATTAAAGGTATCATCATTTGCAAAGATGAAGTCAAACTTCCACTTTTTGCAGATGACATGACACTATACATGGAATTTCGGACAGACTCCATCAAAAGTCCGCTAGCACTGATACATGAATTTGGCAATATTGCAGGGTACAAAATCAATGTACAGAAATTGGTTGCATTTTATACACCAATAATGAAGCAACAGAAAGAGAAATAAGGAAACGGATACAATATACAATGCACCAAGAGTCATAAAATACCTAGGAATAAACTTAACCAAAGGGGTTAAAGATCTGTATGCTGAAAACTATAGAAGGCTTGTGAAGGAAATTGACGAAGATACAGAGAAAGCGAAAAACATTCCATGCTCGTGGATTGGAAGAATAAATATTGGCGAAATGTCAATACGACCCAATGCAGTCCTCACATTATAGGCAGCCCCAATCACATTGCACCAGCATCCTTCTCCAAGCTGGAACAGACAATCACAAAATGTGTATGGAAACACAAAAGACCCTGAATAGCCAAAGTAATACTGAACAAGAAAACCAAAGTGAGAGGCACCACAATGCCAGACTTTAGCCTCTACCACAAAGCTATAACCATCAAGACAGCATGGTATTGGCACAGAAACAAATACATAGACTTAATGGCATAGTTTAGGGACCCCAGAATTGCACCCACATACGTATGGCCAACTAATCTTTGACAAAGCAGGAAAGAATATCCAATGGCAAAAAAAGACAGTCTCTTTAACAAATGGTGCTGAGAGAATTGGACAGCAACATGCAAAAGAATGAAACTAAACCAGTTTCTTACACCACTCACAAAAATATACTCACAATGGATGAAGGGCCTGAATGTGAGACATGAAACCATCAAACCCTGGAGGAGAAAGCAGGAAACATCCTCTTTGACATCAGCGTCAGCAAGTTCTTAGCTGACACATCTCCAAAGGCAAGGGAAGTAAAAGCAAAATGAATTATTGGGACATCATCAAAATAAAAATCTTCTCCACAATGAAGGAAACAATCAACAAAACTAAAAGGCAACTGACCGAATGGGAAAAGATGTGTACAAAAGTCATACTGGATAATTGGCTAGTATCCTAAACCTGTAAAATGAACTCACCAACTCCACACCCGGAAAACAAAAATCCAGTGAAGAAATGGGCAGAAGACTTGAACAGACACTGTTCTAAAAAAGACATCCAGATTGTCAAGACACACATGAAAAGATGCTCAACAGCACTCCTCGTCAGGGAAATCCAAAGCAAAACCACACTGAGATGCCACCTCATGCCAGTCAGAGTGGCTACAATGAGCAAATTAGAAGACTATAGATGCTGGTGAGGATGTGGAGAAACAGGAACCCTCTTGCACTGTTGGTGGGAATGCATCCTGGTGCAGCCGCTCTGGAAAACAGTGTGGAGGTTCCTCAAATCATTAAAAATAGATCTACCCTAAGACCCAGCAATAGCACTGCTAGGAATTTACTCAAGGGGTACAGGAGTGCTGAGACATAGGGGCGCATGTACCCCAATGTTTATAGCACTACTTTCAACAAAAGCCAAACTATGGAAAGAGCCTAGCTGTCTATCAACTGACAAGTGGATAAAGAAGTTGTGGTTTATGTATACCACGGAATACTACTTGGCAATGAGAAAGAACGAAATCTGGCCATTTGTAGCAACGTGGATGGAACTGGGGGGGGGGTATTATGATATGTGAAATAAGTCAGGCGGAGAAAGACAGATACCATATGTTTTCATCCATGTGTGGATCCTGAGAAACTTAGCAGAAGACCCTGGGGGAGGTGATGCGGGGAAAAAGTTATAGAGAGGGAGGGAGGTAAACCATAAGAGACTCTTAAATACCAACAACAGACTGAGGGTTGACGTGGGGTTGGGGAGAGTGGAAAGTGGGTGACGGGCATTGAGGAGGGCACTGTTGGGATGAACACTGGGTGTTGCGTGGAAACCAATTTGAAAATAAATTACATTCAATGAAAAAGGAAATTCAGGGGTTGCTCTTACTGAATATGAGGATAGCTTTCCATTTTCAGCACTTTCTGAATATGAGGTAGTACTGGCTTAGGTGCCTAGATGAAAGTTTGGTTTGTGTGTTTAAGAAAAGGAGTTGAGTAGGCCTCTCACATGTATCACGTTGACTTTGGCAAGTGTCTCTTCTGATTGTTAACATGACCTATCCCTTTTATTGATTCACATAGTTTGGTGTCATCCTTTCATGAGGAAGTGGATTTCAATTGATCATGGTAGGTGGTCCTTGTAATATTTTGTGAAATATTTGTGTACGTGGTGATGATGGATGGACCATGCTGGTTGCTTTCAAAAGCACTTACACGGACGGTGTAACATGTTTTCTGTTCTTGGAATCCCATATGGTCTTTTACTACCTTGTGTATGACTTACCTGAAATATCATGAACTGGTAGGTACCGAATAGGTTTTAGTGGCACTGAATGCCCTCATGGCCACTCACGCAGAACTCGTTGACGCTTTGCTCTTAAGCACACCATGACTCGGTCTTCCCTAAGCTGCGTGAAAGTGAGCATGCATACTAACTAGGCAAACTGTTTGCTGCTGCTGTGAAGAACAGCTTCCTGAACTGGGAGCTATAGCCACACACATATGGACCCCTAAGCAAGGCACAGTATATCTGTATTCTTTGAAAGAGTAGAGTAGTTACTTCAATTTGGCTTTCAGTGCGTTGCATGACAAGGCATTTAATTAGCTAAAACCCTCTTACAGTCTTGTTTGATTGCAAGTTGTGTGTACTCTCCACCGCGAAGTGTCATCTCATGTTGGATGGAATTAATGGAGGCTGAGGCACCAGTGCATTCACGTCGAGGACAACCCTCTTGAACTCATCAAGAACTATGGGCCTTCTCAGGTAAGATTACGTGCAGGTCTTTCTCAAGGGCATAATCTTAAACAAGCCCAACATAAGGCAGCTTTGGGCAGCAAAAAAGCAAATGGCTTTTTCGTATTGGATCCCTTCACTTAGTAATCCACACTTAAGTTTCCTCCATGACTTTTAAGTAGCTCCCTTTCTCCCGCTTTCCTTCCCTCCTCTTCTGTCTCTCTGCCTCCCTTTCATTGGGGGAGTTTATTTTCTAAAACAGCTTTTAAAAAGCTGGTTTACAGAAAAAGACTGGAAAGTGCAGAGTTCTCCTGTTCTCCCTCCTACCCCCCAAAACATAGTTTTCCCTATTGTAAACGTCTTGTGTCAGTGTAGTGCATTTGTTACAACGGATGAGCCCATATGAAAACTATTATTAACTAAAGACCGAAGTTTACCTTAGCATTCACTGTGGTGTGCAGTTCAGTGAGTTTTGACAAACGCACAATGCCATGATTCAAAGCATTTCACTGTCTTACAAGACGTTTCACTGCCTTAAATATTCCCTGTGCTTCATCTATTATTCATATCTCCTTTCCCCCCTGAGTTCCTGGCAACCACAGGTGTCTTTACAGTCTCCATTATTTGAGGCAACACTTTTAACTGTTTCAGATTTATATTCTTTTGTTAGGAATCTTCATGAAGATAAGTAATATAGTATACTGCTGCTTATTGATTTGTCAGTTTTAAGCACCGTCTACTGCCTTCCTATGTGACGTTGACGTATAGGTCGCTTAAGCCACCTGTCTTCTCTCTCCTCACCTTCCGATATATTCCCGAACTTCTATCTGTATACTGTTTCAGTCAGGTCCAGCCAGCCGGTGAGTCACTATAGGTATTTTAAACAGTTACAGACGTAATGGGAAATCCGAGAAGCCAAACAAAGGATGGCGAAGGAATCAGGAATTAGTATCATCAGAAAGCTGTTTACACCCCCCAGAGCTTGAGAATTTCAGAACCATACCTAGCAGGAACTGAGAACATGGGAGAAGAGGCTCTTGGAAAGAAGCTAGAATTTAGAGGAGATAAAATCACTGGTAGCAAGTGGAGCGGGAGAGAGAAAAACCTCTGGGCTTATACCTTCCTCCCTTTCTCCCATCAAACACCCATTGGTCAAACCCCTCTGGAAGCCAGTTGGCAAGGAACCAGGAAACACAGTCTGTAGGAGAAGTGCAGGAACTGGATCTGAGGGCAAAAAGACATAACGGATGAAGTTACATACAGGTACTAGTTAGGGTTCTCCAGAGACTCAGTATCAATAGGAATTCGTTCATAGGTTTACGGAGGCTGAGAAGGGCAGACTCAGGAGATCCAGTAGTTTAGTTCCAGGCAGACTCCCAAAGCCTAAGGATCAGGAGAGCTGATGATGTATGTTCCATTCCAAGTCTGAGCCTGAAGTCAGGAGACCAATATCGCAGCTTGAAGACAGTCAGATAGACACAGTGGATTCTCTCTTACTCCGCCTTTTGTTCTATTCAGGTCTTCAATCGATTAGTTGAGGCCACCCAGTGGTTGGCAAGGCAATGTGTCTTGCTTACTCTCCTGATATACAGATGTTAATTGTACTAAGAAATGTCCTCACAGACTCATTAGAAATACTGTTTAGCCATATATCTAGGTACCCTGTGGCTTAGCCCAGTTAAAACATGAAATTAACCATCACACGATATAATTTTATGTTTGTATGTATATATGTATGTATGTATGTATGTATGTATGTATGTATGTATGAATGTATGTTATTTGAGAGAGAGAGAGAGAGAGAGAGAGTATGCTCAAGTAGGATAGGGGCAGAGAGAGAATTCTGAGCTGTCAGTGCAGAACCTAATGCTCATCTTAGTCTTATGAACTGTGAGATCATCATCTGAGCCAAAATCAAGAGATGGATTCTGAACTCACTGAGCCACTCAGGTACCCCACAAGATGTAATTTTAAAATAGAGACCTAGTTACCTTACCTGTACTATCATTTTTCATTCCTTATATTTTAAGATAAAGGTCTTCCTTAAACTTGCTGCACTTTTTCTCTCTCTCCCATCAGCTTTGGTCTTCTGTTTGTCATTGTTGTTAACACTGCTGTTATGCTCTGCAATCAAGTCTCTTTAGAGGGTTCGAGGTTGATTCTAAAACTTGAAAACTAATAAATGGTTTAAATTATTGGGATTATTAAATAATATGCAAACATTAGAATTACTACCCTTTTCCTGGAGTCCTTGGACCTGCTGAATGAGGACATCTCAGGCATCAAGGTGAAATGGATCTTTTCTCTTTGTATTCCATCAGTGCTTTAAACCATGCCATGTTTCACTTGGCTCATTCAGACTAAGTCCGTCTTATGGATATTATCTGGTTCTCCTTAATTTTCTAATGCACTTCTTTGTTTTATTGCACTCTTTCAGTGTTCTCAAATAATGCCACTTTATGACATCTTCCTGCTAACCTCTTAGCGGTCTCTCACTGGACCCTTCTTTATTCCTGCCTCATGTAGGTGGTGACTCAGTACGTCTGCTTCATAGCTTCCTTCCTGTGATTTTCCTCTGCTATGTTCCCAGTTTGTTTCCATAGTTTCATGGTAATATGGCTATCTGGGAAGTTAGGGATCATTTAAAAGCCTGGACTCTTGAGCCAGAAGGCCTGGGGTTAGACTTTACTTGTTCCATTTACCAGCTGTGTAAGTTGGATGTTGGATGAGTTATTTGGCTTCTTTATAACCCTATTTCCTCCTCTCGAAGATAAGAATGGTAATTGTATATACTTTATAACTTTGTTGTGTGGTTCATACGAAATAATATATGCATATAACCCATAACAGTGCCTGGCACAAAAATAAACACTCTGTTAGTGTTGCCTATTATTAAGAATAATTTGTCTTTATTTTTTCTCTCTTTGTTTTGCTGGAGTACACCTTCATATAAGTTCCTAATGAAGAATGAGTAGAATCAAATATTCTGAGTCTTTGCACGTCTGAAGATATCTTGAGTCCACTCTCAAATTTAATTGATAATTTTGATAGGTGTAGAATTGTAGCTTCATTTTTAAATTGATTTATTTTTATTTTTTTAAAGTTTACCTCCTAATTAGTTAGCATGTAGTGCAACAATGATTTCAGGAGTAGATTCCTCAGTGCCCCTTACCCATTTAGCCCATCCCCCCTCCCACAACCCCTCCAGTGACCCTCAGTTTGTTCTCCATACGTATGAGTCTCTTCTGTTTTGCCCCCTCCCTGATTTTATATAATTTTTGTTTCTCTTCGCTTATATTCGTCTCTTCCACTCATAGAATCCTAGCGTCTAATGGCCAGTTGCCCCTTCAATCGAATTTCCCCTAATCACAACACCATTGGAACTACAATATCTGCTCTTTAGAGTGTTTTTAACTCACTATCACTTCCACCTTCTTCTAGTTTTCAAAATCATTCAGTACGTCTGGCTTATGCTTACGGAAAAGGGAATGGAGGTCCCCCTTTTGAAGGGCTTAAAAGAGAATTTATGAACATATTTTACACTGCCACAGCCTGTTTGCGGGCCTCCTATTATTCACTCTCATCCTGCATGAAAAATATCCTCACCTTTCCCCAAGAATCCTGCCTCTTAAAGACCCAACCCTTGTAACATCAGCTCAAAGTCCAGGATATTTTTATCTAAATTAGGTCCAGGTGTGAATGAGTCTCCTTGGGTGCACTGGTCCTCGATTACACTTTCAATCTGAAGACCTATGAATGAAGACCTATGAATTCAGCATACAACCAACACGGGCATGGTTATAACCAAAACACACACACACAACACACACACACACACACAAAAAACAAACAAACAAACAAACAAACAAACAAACAAACAAAATACAAACATTGCTGTTCCAAAAGAAAGGAAGGAGGTAATCCTGAATGAGTCACTGGTCCATAGCAATTCTGAATTTCAGCTGGCACAGGTAGGCAGTTCTTTCATTGGGTCTTAAGGCCTGCGAATGATTTTCCATGGTCCTAGCTCCTCCGGGGTTCTGGCTTTCAACCTCCAAGTCATTCTTCCCTTCTCATGAAAGGTAGCCTGTGTCTACAGCCTTATGGTTGTCTCGGCCTACTTACTGATTGGAGGAATTTGTGGGTCCAAAGCCTTCTTTCATTTTACTCTCTGGGATTAAGTAAATCCTTCTCTACCATGGACTTTTTCAAACATTTATAAGGAAAAACACTCCTAACTTCAATTGATATTGTAACAGAGAAAACCCTGTGCCCCACAGTTTACTCTGCATGGGTATGCTTATGAGATAGAACGCTGGTATTCTCCAAACCCTTCATCATTTAGGAAACTTTTCTAGCGTCTTTTCCCCAACGTCATCTGCTGCGTGATGTTGGTAATAATTTCACTTTAAATAAGAGTGACATTATTGATGTTATCTGTACTAACAACACATGAAATTGTATTTGAATGGCATTGAGTAAGTGCAAGTAGTATCGGTTAGGGACGTGTTCAGCTGTCACAGAAAGGCTGCCACCAGTGGCATAATCAAAGTGAGTTTTACTCACAAAGAGGCTGTAGGCTGTACTCCATTAAGGCAGCAATGTCATCGGCAGCAGGCTGCATGGAATGGCAGAGCTGCCAATTTCTTTATGACCTCCTACAAAATTTTGGAAAGAAGGGTAGCAGCCATTAATATAATACTACCAATGTTTTTACCACTTACCATCTTCAAGATGCAGCACATGTGTGAGAATTTCAAGCTCACAGCACATCTGTGAGGTACAATTGTTGATGTCTTCTGGAGGTCATTCGGTTTCTTCTTAAGTCAAAAATTAGCTGTCATATGTCTAGGGCATGTGGCTTCACCAAATCCCCTCCTAGGTTTCCTTGGCTTATCAATGCATCAAGCAAACTCATAGGAATTCTAGAATTTAATACTTGTGGGCCATGGAGAAACCAGTTCTGCCTTATCAAATTATATTACATACTCAGGCCATTCAGTATATTCTCAGATGAACCCTTGGAAGGTGCTCCTGTATTAGCGTTGTATTTCTGTTGGCAAGAACCTTAGCACGTTTCCTTGTTTTAATTCTTAGCATCATATACCAACTGCAATATCATCACGGAACAATGGTGGCCTCGAATGTAGCATCATCAGCTCTGGAAACTTCAGATATGGCCACGGTAACAGTTAAGGTGGACTCCAACCAGTTCTTGGCCACTTGGACTTGTCTGATTCTCTCTGTTTATCTACCTCCCACCCCACACTCCCAGCCCCAGCAGCAGTGAGAATCTGGTCAGTCAGTGAATCTCCAGCAGATACAGATGCAGATGCAGATCATTTCTCTGGAAAATCTTTATGGTTGACTGTGGCCTGGGTAGCAGGACTGGTTCAGACAGAAACACCTGATTTGGGTGCCATCAAGCCGTCTCTGTGCCCTCCCTGAGAAATGGGACAGTATGCATTACAAACACTTCAAGTCTCCACTTCTTCCTGCACACTTCTGTGTTTTGTTGCTTTCATCCACCTACCAAAGCAACCCAAACTTTATGCTAAAGAGAGAGGGTCTCCTGTGTCCTTTGCAGATTGGAATGCTGTTACTAGTTTGGGTTATCTTAACAAAAGCTGGCACATTACCTAAAAATGTAGAATTCTGTATGAATTCGGAATCCGCACCTGTAGGAAGCCTTCCATGATTCCGTTGATTAGGGAGAGGGATCAGACCATACTGTAAGAAACCTTGCCTTCGAATGCTACAGCTCTATGGACTTTCAAAGCACTATTTTTAACCTGGTTATCCAAAGTCGTTAAGTCTTTGTGAGTATACATTCAGAGCTTTTTTAAGTTCTGGTTCATAGTCTCCAATTTTTTCATGACCTTCCTAACCCATTGATTCCCAGAGTTCTCTTTATTTTTGAATCATTCTCTTGGGCTTTTGACCAAAGCTGTCAAATAAAAAATGTCCTCAATTTGAATATATGAACATTTAAGAGCAGTCACGTGTTCAGTGCCCAAATATTTTATTATTTCCGTTAAGAGTTTATTCTGTCTGTGGACGGTGAAGAAACAAATGCCTGTTTTTGGTTTTTTTTTTTTTTTTTTTTTTCATTTTCCGCACAAAAGTAAGTAGACGTGCAAGGCAGAATGCTAGGTACCTGTCAAGGGTAATAGGACGTTCAGGAGTGTAAATGAGATTTCTGTCATCAAAAAAAGAAAAAAAATTATTTGATGAACTAAGATAAGCTAAGCTTTAAAAATGAAAGGAAAATAGCCATGAACTCAGATAAAAGTTAGGCAATGAAGTACTTTTCCCTAGGGCAGCAAGGAGTTATGAGAAATACCATAATCTGTAGAGTTTGTACTAAAAAGCTCTACTGACACGATGATAAAGCTCACCTTTAAAGCTTGCTTTGTGTACTGATATTATTCCTTTCTTCTTGAAATCTAAAGAAGCTTTTTCTCTTTGGCTGTTAACATGAAATGAAAAGACACTTTCCCCCTATCTTTTCCTCTGCGGTATTTACGCTGAGCTTCTTACAAAAGTCTTTTATGTATTCGTTGCTTTTTATCTTCATCCTTTGTCCAAAACAAGCCTTGAGATTGGGAATGATGTGGACTATTTCTAACCCAAGCTCACAGTACATAACTTCTCATAAAACCCATCATTTGAGGAGGCAATGAACTTGTATCATGGAGTTCCTTGTGCAGCCCATGGGCAGGATTCCACTGAAAGAATCAATAGCATCGTGGAGACCCTGTCTCTGGAAGGAACTAACAACAAATAAGGATTTGACCTTATAGGCTGATTTTCCTAGGAACGTAGGAATCAAGAGGCCCAGAAGTGTGATGGTGGGAGAGGGACACTGGAGAAGGGCTGAATACCCAGGTCCACTTGAAGCCAACTGAGCAGAGGAAGGTTCTGTCCTGGAGGATCTTGGCTCGGCAAGGATCAGCTCCCAATTGTTACGGACTTAGTGAAAATACACTCATGATAGCCTACAAGAAGGATGCTTCCACAACTCTAAGAGGTTTCATTCCTTTCTTATGTCTTTCTTTATGGAAAGTGTCTTGGGGGTGCTTACTTCCCCTTTGTGTGTCCACAGTTCTTCTTCCCACTAGTTGTATTGTCATGAACCTCCTTACGTATCCCTTGCTGCCCTCCTAGACCATGTGTTCCTCATGGGCAGGACTCACCTTAGCCATCCGTGTGTCGTTACTACAGTGCCAGCCATGGGTAAAGGACCCTGCACATACTGAATGAATGCAATGCGTTTATGGAGTTTCAGATCCCAATTGTTACAGAAGAACTAGCTGTCTCACTTCAATTTGATGTGTAACAGCAGCAGTGTATACGGGGGAGTCTCTCTCACATTCTCTCTTTTTACAAACACCTGCATCATCAACTTTTGATTAACTCTTACCCTTTTGTCATCAGATGAATTGGGTGGAACCTTTGCCATCTCTTACGATCTTATTTGCAACCCAATACCACTTAAATTCCCTTTCCTACAGTAAATTCTTGCTTAGCAAGAAGTAATAGAGTTCAGTGACTAAGAGGGTGGTCCCTGGAGCCAGGCTGCCTGGGATCTCAAATCCTATTTTGCTCTATTTCTAGCAGCAGACCTTTGGACAACTTACTTTTTCTCTTTGCTACTCAGTTTTCTCAGCTGTAAAATCAGGCACAACCTAGCACCTTCACCATAGAGCTCTGAAATGAATTCAGTGGGGTAACAACAGTAAAACACTTAGAATAATGCATGGAACCCCCTTCACTGCGAGTCAGTAAACACTCGCCTCTATCAGTGATGTAATTACGTTTTTGACAAAGTTGCTGCTTCCTTACTTAAAACCTTCATGTTGGCTGTGTTGAATGTACAGAACAGGTGAACTGTGGAAGGCACCATGTTACAGTCAGGCTTACTTGGTAGAATGAGGCCCAATTCCCTGAAGCTGGGGATTGCAAGAGGATAATCAAGGGCACAGAGGCACAGAGAGGCACAAGTCCCTCAGGACAAACCCATATCTAGATGATCAGAAAGCCTTAGGAAAACAGAGGGAACAAAGTAATTTCTCTTTAGTTCCCACCATACACCAGTACATTTCTCTGCAATTCACACATGTTTCCCTGTCAAGCAAACATAACAGGCCTGTGGGTAAGGTATTATTATTCCCACTTAACAGGCAACTAGGCTAATGCTTAGAAAGTTTAAGTAACTTGCCAAATATCACATCTATGGGGCAGAGCTAGGATTTGAACCAGCATCGGACACATCCCACTGCCTCTGCCAATCTTGAGAAACATCTTTGGAAGAAGTGAAATACGTTAATCCTCATCATGCGCTGAATCACATAGGACTGGATACTATAGGCCCATGAAATCCCAAGGCGGAAAAAAAAATTAATTTAGGAAAGCTATTTTGCTTACTGTTATATTCCTCAGAGTGCACCGCGTAAGTGTTCGCTATTTGCGAAATGAGTGAGTTTATGAGGGAATGGACAGAAGTGTGAATACCTATGCTCAAACGATTACACCATGTAGTTTGGTTGAGGATCTTGGGACACTCTGCCTTACATCCTGACTCATCAGTGTAACGGGAACGTTAGAGCTGTCATAGCAGGTGAAAGAGAAGGTTACTTATGATACCATTTGTCCCAAATTCCTCTTAGGCCAGTTTAAAAAGCAGCAAACAAACATAAGATAGTGAGAGACAGCCAGGAAAGCTTAGAGAGAGGGAGAGAGAGAATCCCAAGCAGGTTCTACACTGTCCGCACAAAGCCTGATGCATAACTGGAGCTCGCAAACCATGAGATCATGACCTGAGTCGAAAGCAATATAGTCACATGCCTAACTGACTGAGCCATCCAGGTGCTCTCACCTTTGTTCAGATAGTAATTCCCAGGTTTTTACGTAGATAAATGACAGACCTCACAACCAACAACAAAACAGATTAGAACGATGGTTCAAAACCAAGGATTGCCAGATTGCAGTAAGGACGTAATATGTGGGAGTAATCGGGGTGTGTTTGAGGAAGAAAGGGCCAGGGGGCAGATGGAGAGTCTGTAAATGGACGCTGGCATTCCAGAAAAGGTGGAGAGTTGTTACTTCCACTCCTTTCCTCCAGAACTTGTTGTCCCAAGCATGTTGTATCCACTGACCATATGCTTCAGGGCTGGAGGATGGATAAGCTGCCCATTGTAATCAGGGGAAAACATTCCACCCACAGAATTCACTAATTCGCCTGTTTTGTAATGTTTACCCTCTTACTGGCATTGCTAAAAGCACCTACTTTCTCTACATGACCATAGAACACGTAGATTTTCCCTTGTCTGCCTTTGCTCGCTTGCTTGTTAGTTTATTGATCCACCTGTGGCTTTATTCGCCACTCACCGAAAACTGACTGAGGGACTCTGTGTGCCAGGCTCTGTTCTCGAGGTATACCCCTGCCTCCGTGGTGGTTGTGGGTAATTCTTGACTTCTGGGCTTCCAGCTACTACATCACGTGCGGCTCTCCATCACCCTCTGTTGCTTTTTCATTGTCATTGGGCAGGTGTCTGCCTGCTCCTTCTCTCTAATTATGTACATGGTAGAAACCAGTGCTTTGGGGATACGGATGACTGCAGTGCACAGACTCCTGGACGTGTCTTTTACCTTGGGGAATTGTGCATATTTGTGTTTCAAAATCTAGTTTATCCTAGAGGTAGATATTTGACACAAAGTAAACACAGTCCAGACGGGGCTCAAGAAACAAAATCGTTGGATGTGTCCCCGAGCCTGGTAGCAATGCAGGTGGGCTAGAGGCCTACAGATGTGGAGCTAGACTGTTGTTGGATGACAGCTTCACTGTGCATCTTCAGCTAGGAAGTGGTACAGCTGGAATGAGAATTCTCCTAGTGTGATTCTTGGCCTGTGTTTTCCTGCTGACTCATCGGCCTGAGAGGGCTGAAACCTTTTGAAATTTTGTTGCGTTTTATTGCAGCATCAAACACTAGCTAGGTTTCTCAGGTACGTATAGAATGGACTGTGACAGCAAGGTGGGGTGGTGGTCAGAGGGACCTGGCAGGAAGGGGGAACCTAACAGGCAGGAGAGGGGGACTGACACAGGCTGTTTTCTTCCATTTTGTTCTGGGAAGACCTTAGTGAGGATGTCTAGTCCTGAGTACTGGTGAAGTTTATGTACTGGCCATGGAATTGGGCGGGCACCTTAGAGTGAGTCCTGACAGTCTGTGGGAAGTGTGTGTAGGTGTGTCTTTGTGTGTGTCAGAGAGAGAGAGAGAGAGAGAGAGAGAGAGAGAGAGAGAGAGAGAGAGAGAGAGAGAGAGAGAGAGAGAGATGGAGAGAGAGAAGTCCCAGTAAGGGAATGTGATATTTATTAGGATTGCCTCTTCAATTCATTTTCAAAGGATTCAAATCACAGGGAATTTTTCTTAAAACTAAAAGTATGTACTGAGATTAATCCTAATAACATTAATAAGAAAATAAGATCTAGAACTTGATGTCCATCAATTTATAAATAAATCCTTCTGGTGCAGAGGGGCCAAAATGGTGGAGAGTCCGGGGGTCTGTACATCCCATGTCTCTCAAATAAAGTGCTGAAGCCAAAGCATTTTGAACCCCAAAAGTCTGCGAGGAAAACAGACTGAATACTCCCTGAAGGAAATGAGACAGCTTGAGAGATGACAGGTGGCTGATTGTGAACTGGGGTACATAAATTGGGCCAAGTAGGAATGGAGGGAAGAGATCCCCTTCTGCGGAGAGGCAAAGTAAGAGAAAGAATGGCTCCGGAAGTGTAGGGCTGTATGTGGATAAGAGGAGAACCTGGGACTGGTACTGAGAGGGATCTTATCTCTAACTGTGGGGCTTTCTCGGGTGTGGGGCTAGGCTCCTTGTTTGTGCACATGGGGAGGAGATGAGCCAGCATTGGTTTCAGGGGTAGAGCAGGGGAACAGTCCACAGAAGGAGACAGTAGCCCTTCCCTGGTGGGCTGTGCCATAGAACAAAGCCTGCCGGCATCCACCACCCCCCCCCCCCCGCCCGATTCAGTGGCTGGGTCTAGGGCGCAGTCTGCAGTAGGAGAAAGTGGCCCCCTCCCTGGGGGTGTTGCTGTGGGACAAAACAATGCCTGCCTGCATCCACCATGCCCAAGCTCAGCAGTGAGGTCAGCAGCGCAGTCCACAGCAGGAAAAGGCGGGGTTCCCTGAAGCACAGCAGCACAAACAAAGCCAGGAAGACATTTGGAGAAGCACAGAGAGGCACTGCCCCAGTGCCAGAGCACACGGATTGGGTCTGTGGACCCTCGACAAGCGCTGTGCCAAAGGAGTCAGCGGAGCAAGAAGGACCACCCTGCGTGTGCTCTTGGCACAATGAGGACAACTGGAACGGAGTACACCAGGTCATGGAGAAGAGGCTGGGCATCACCATTTCAACATCACCACCACCACCACCACCACCAGCACCACCAAGGCGGGGCCTCAGGGATGAGTCCGAGGGTCCAGAATGGAGGTGGGACCAGCCTACCCCAAACCCCGCCCCTCTGTGCTGGGTACCTGTTTGTCTGATGGAGCAGGATAGGTGCTGTGGAACCAGGCAGCTCCGTCTTATGGACCGGTGATGCTGCCTAGACTGGAGTAATTCCGGGACAATTCTTGTTCTTTAGATGTATTCTCCCTTCCTCTCTCTTCCCTCCTTTAGGTTGATAACTCTGCTTGTTGGTTTCTTTAAGCAGACATTTATAATCCATTCCTTTGATACATTTCCTACCTATACTTGTATACTTTCCTTTCTCTCTCTCTGGGATAATCAACCCATCTAGTTTCTCTGTCTGGCTAAACTTATCTTCCTTTTGTTCCCCCACCTCCTTCCTTATTTTCCTTTCTCTCTGTCTGCATTATACCATTTCGCCTCCCAGCCTGGTCAATATATATATGTTTTTCCTTTTCCCCACTCCTGTCATTTCTCTCTTTATATGTGTTCTTCCAACAGCAACGCCTCTATCTTGTTCTTTACTTGTAGCTGGTGTTTCTGGTCTGTTTGTTTGTTTTGTTTTGTTTTTTGATTTCAGACTGTTTTTCTGTGTGTGTGAGTGTGTTTGTGTCCATTTATTTCTTTTATTTGCACGTTGCCTTACATGTCTCTCTTTCCTGTTTGTTGGTTTGTTTCTTTTCCTTTCCAGGGCTACTTCAAGGAACAAATAAAAGCACACCTTGTGGAGGGTCAAACACATCTTACGAGTAGAGACTCAAAGAGCCAATGTCAAAAAAACAGAGAGCAAGTAACACTCTCCAAGAAACGCTACCTGCAGGGCTAGAATCTGCAGAGGGCGTGAGCCCCCTGTCCTATAGCAATTCTTGCAGGTGCAGAACGAATAACAAGCTTGTAAACCTCCTAAGAGAGAGAAAACTAGCCAAAATAATGACACAGAAGAATCCCCTCAAAAGAAATTCCGGGAAGAAGTGGACAGCTAACGACTTGATCAAAACAGATATAAGCTACATATCAGAATTTAGCATAACAGTCAAAAGATTAATCGTTGGGATTGGCAAAGGCGTAGAAGACAGCATGGAATCAATTATTGCGGAGATCAAGGAAATAAAAAGTAGTTGTGATGAATTCCAATGCTATAAATGAGGTGCAAATTAAAATGGAGGCAGCCACAGCACGGATTGAAGAGACAGAGGGGAGACTAAATGAATCAGAAGGTAAAAATATGGGGAAAAGGAGGTGAGAAAAAGATAGAGAAAAATTGAGGATCGAGAGGGGAGAATTAGAGAACTAAGTGATGAAATCAAATGGAACAATATCCATAACAGGATTTCCAGAAGAGACAGAAAAGGGGTGTGAAGATGACCTTGAACAAATCATAGCTGAGAACTTCCAAAAGCTGGGGGAGGACACTGGCATTGAAACCCAACGGGCACAGAGAACTCCCTTCAGATGTAACCTGAGTTGATCTTCTGCACAACATAGACTGGTGAAACTGGCAAAATACAAGCATCAAGAGAGAATTCTGAAAGCAGCTAGGGATGAATGGACATTCACATACAAAGGTAGAGAATTATTGGGATAGGAGCAGACCCATCTACTGAAATCAGACAAGCCATAAAGGAATAGGGGAATCTTCAATGTGATGAATAGGAAAAATATGCAACCAAGAATCCTTTATCCTGCCAGCCTGCCATTCAGAATCGAAGGAGAGGTAAAGATCTTCCCAAACAAACCAAAACTGAAGGCATTCACCACCGCTAAACCATCCCTACAAGGGATCCTAAGAGGGATTCCTTGAGGGAAATGTCGCAAATATCACAAAGTACCACAAACACCAGTACAATCATGAAACTACAGACATCACAATGCCTCGGAACCATCGCTTTCCATAATAACACTGCATGGAAGTGGAATAAATGCTCCAACCAAAAGACACAGGGTATCAGAATGGATAATACAAAACAAGACCCATCTGTTTGCTGTCGTACAGGAGACTCATTTCAGACCTGAGGACACCTTACTCTTGAAAGTGGGGGGATGGAGAACTACCTTTCATGCTACTGGGAGTCAAAAGGAAGCTGTAGTAGCCATACTTCTATCAGACAAACTTGACCTTAAATTAAAGTTGGCAGCAAGAGATGTTTAAGGGCATTATTAAATAATTACAGTGTCTGTCCATCAGGAAGAGCTAACGATTATAGTGAGTATGCAGTGAATTCCGAAGCACACAAATATTTAATACATTTAATCACAAACATGAACAATCTTATTGATAAGAATGTGGTAATTGCAGGGAGATTTAATACTCAACTTACAACAATGGACAGAAAATCTAGACAGAATCAGGAAAGAAACAATGGTCCTGAATGATACATTGGACCAGAAGGACGTGACAGATATTTTAGGACTCTACACCCCAGAGCAGCAGAGCACACTTTCTTCTGGAGTGCACGTGGAACATTCTCCAAGAGAGACCACATACTGGGTCGCAAAAAGCCTTCCATAAATATAATAGCATTGAGATGACACCATGCACACTTTGAGATCACAATGTTTGGAGCTTGACATGAAGTACAGGAAAAAGTCTGCTAAACCAATAAAAGCATGCAGGTTAAAAAACATCCTACTAAAGAACGAATGAGTCAACCAGACAGTTAGAGAAGAAATTCGAAGACATAAGGAAACAAATAAAAATGAAAACACAAAAATCAACGTGTTTTGAAAAAATTTTAATTAAAAAGATGGTAAAAGGGTTACTGAAGCTGAGTTTTGCATTCTTGAGACAGCATGTTATGCACTAAGGAGTCTGAGTGCTTGGGGTAAAGGCCATTTCCATAACTTTCTTGGTTCTGTGACCGTGAGCAATTATAACATCTCCTTCAGCCTCAATTCCTTCTTCTGGACACAGGGTCAATTGAGATGCTTTATGAGGTAACGTGCCTGCCACAGGGAAGTGATTGGTAGCTGTAAGTTCATTGCTCTGCCCCTCGTATTCCCAGGACTCCTGCCAGGGAGCCTGGAGGCCTGCGTGCTGGCCTGAACCTGCAGCATTTTCAGGCAAATTGTTCACTTTGTGATTAAGGCTTACCGTTTCACTGAGCCCTTGATTCACCCCATGTGTTCTGGCATCTGCTGCCCTGCGTGGGTTCCCTCCCCTTTTTAAGACCCTTACTTAGTGTTGTGGGATACAGTGATCACACCACCTGAGCATCAGTTATTAGCAATAAGCGTGACTCTTCTGAGTACCTATGGTATTCTGATTATTCCCACATAAAGCTTGTCTTCTGCAGCTCTGATTATCTGCTAAAATATACCAAGGCATAGTTTAGAAGATTCTTTTGTTGTTGTTGTTTTTGTTGTTGCTGCTGTTGTTGTTGCTGCTGTTGTTGTTGCTGCTGTTGTTGTTGTTTTTGTTGTTTAGAAATCATTTGCTTCAGGTTCATCTAGTCTATCCAGTAACACCTGCAATAACAGTGAGATGAACTTGGTTTTATCTTTTTTCACTTTGTAACGCCAGTAGATTTTGTTTTTGTTTTTGTTTTTCAGCCTCCCTTTGGGAAGTTCTATTTCTTCCATCTTCTCGCTCATGTGTCCTAAATAGAAAACTTATTGTTTACTAGTTGCTGTCTCTGGGAGGTTGTTGCTGTTTGCCAGGTGTTAGTATTGGCATGCCAGGCCTGGGGTGTTCATTCTTTCCCAGATTTTTGTTCCAGGTCTTCATGACAAAGGCAACAGAATGAAGGAGGTACTGAGTTGAAGCAGTTAGAAATTCACTTCAACTAGGCCTGCCGGAGGAAGTGGGCACTGCATTTAGAGCAGAAGACACAGAAATGAACCACAAGTGGGCAAAATGAGTTGGGTTAAGAAAGAAAAATAATGCCAGCACGATAGTCCAGTTTTCTTTGCTTTTATGTGAACTATGGGATAAATGTGTAATATACTACAAACCCTTATGATTTGGGCTGTTTATTTTTATTTTCATGTTTGTTGGCTGGGTGGGTGGTTGATTGACAGTGTGTGTGAGGAAGGGGAGGGGATGAGAGAGGGGGAAGAGAAAATTCCAAGCAGGCTCTGTGCAGAGTGTGACCTGGGGCTTGAAACCACAAATGGCGAAATCATGACCTGAACTGAAACTAAGAGTAGGTCACTCAACTAACTGAGCCACTCAGGCTCCCCTTGGCTGCTTATTGTATTTGCACATTGGGTCTTCGTGTTGGAAATACCATAGGGAGTGGTGTACATGCATGATCTAAGGAAGGTGCAGCTAGGTAGATCTGGCTTATTTTTTTTTCCTTATGACACTTTATTCAGGAGTAATATTTCATAAGTTTATTAGAAAGACAGATTGAAGATTGTAACTGGGAGGACATCAGGTAAGGAGTCATTTCAGTTGACCAGGAGAGGTGAACATGACAGCAATTAGTGTGGAAGCAGGAAATGGAGAGATGAGGACAGATGTGGTAGTTTTTTGAAAATGCTTTTTGTTGTGTAATTAACATTATAGAAAGTAACTATTTTGGTGCATAGTGCTTTGAGTTTTAGAGATTGTATCTACTCATGTAAATGTCACCCCAATGGAATACAGAAGTGTTCTGTTCCTGGGGCACATAGGTGGCTTAGTCACTTAAGCATCCCACTCTTGATTTCGGCTAAGGTCATGAGTTCACTGTTCTTGAGTTTGAACCCCTGTTCACGAACTTCCTGGGGCCTACTTGGGATTATCCATCTCTACCACTTTTTCTGCGCCTCCCCCACTCTCAGTCTCTGTCTCCCCCCAAAAAAAAAAAATTAGACAAGAAGAGAACACTTTCATCAGCTCCCAGGATTCCCTCATGTTGAATCACGGTCACCCCACCCATGGGGCCTGGCAACCATCTATCTCCAACTTTAGTATCATATAAATGGATCGTTATTGTAGGTAACTTTATGAGACTGGTTTCTTTCATTCAACATCATGCCTTTAGAATACATCTGTTCTTAGTGTTTCCCTGTATGGATATACCAGGGTTTGTTTAACCATTAATTTCCTGAAGGACATTTGTGTTTGTCCATTTTGTCTAGTCAGTTATGACTAGAGTTGCTGTAAACATTTGCGTGCATGTTTTTTTTTTTCTTTTTATAAGCATAAGTTTTCACTTCTCTAGAGAAAAGATCTAGGAGTCAGATTTATGGGTCACATGCAAGTATTAGGTATTGTCTTTAAAAGTGAATATAGGGGCGCCTGGGTGGCGCAGTCGTTTAAGCGTCCGACTTCAGCCAGGTCACGATCTCGCGGTCCGTGAGTTCCAGCCCCGCGTCAGGCTCTGGGCTGATGGCTCAGAGCCTGGAGCCTGTTTCCGATTCTGTGTCTCCCTCTCTCTCTGCCCCTCCCCCGTTCATGCCCTATCTCTCTCTGTCCCAAAAATAAATAAACATTGAAAAAAATTAAAAAAAAATAAATAAAAGTGAATATATATATTTCATGGGCTCCTGGTGGGCTCAGTAGATTGAGTAGCTGACTTCAGCTCAGGTCATGATCTCACAGTTTGTGAGTTCAAGCCCCATGTTTGGCTCTATGCTGACAACTCGGAACCTGGAGCTTGCTTTGGATTCTGTATCTCCCTCTCTCTCTGCCCCTCTCTGCTCACGCTCTGTCTCTCTTTATCCCTGAAAAATAAGTAAAGATGGAAAAAAAACATTTTCAATATGTGGATAGCAGTATCTCAGTGCAGTTTTAATGTGTTTCCCTGAAGCCTAGTGTTGTGGAGCATCGTTTTGTGTACTTCAATATATGATATTCTGGACACAAGACCTTTGCTGGATATATGATTTGGGAATATTTTGTCCAAGTCCATAGATTGTCTTTTTGCTCTTTTAACAGAGTCTTTTACCAAGCAACAGTTTTAGTACTAATGAAGTGCAATTTAGAGATTTTTTTTCTTTTGTATGAATCCAATTTATACACCTTATAACTTCAGACGTCGTTTGTACTCCTTGTTCATATATTTGCTATTCTATACCAGCATCAGAATGTTTTCAGTTTGTTGCTATTGGTTGCACAAGTTGTATACTGCACAGTTCTAGGAGGCATGATTTATATGAACTGTAGTGCGAATGGGAACCCTCAAATCTGTAAAATGTACAACTTGTACACACATGTATTATCTCTTAGAGGGTCTTTTCTACTGTACAGATTGCAGTCATTGCTGTGGTTCCGTTTTACTTTCCTTGTAATTGGATTATTATGTGGAGTGTACACTGAAGGCGAATATAAGAAGCTCCTGTTTGTGAGCTATCTAAAGGTAATTTATTCTCACTGATTCTCAACTAGCTGGGCCCTATCCTTGGGGTACAGCAACATCTGGCTTTGAAGCTTATTCCCTTAATTGAATCTATTACTTTGCATTCATGGAAACTGGAAACTCTCTTCAGCCAGCCAGTTTTCGCTAGATACCCATGACTTTAAAATTCACCTCTAAACAAATGGCTAAAACTTTAATATTTGTAGAATCATCTGGATTGGAAAAAAAAAAAGGAACCATATAAAAAAGCTGGAAAAAATCAACAGAATATAATATAAAAACAAAAATATCCTTTGCAGGGAATACTTTGGCTCCATGTAATTCTCCATTTACTCTGAGCAGCTCTAAGTTGGTGTATGACGTCGCTCTGACAATATGAATGTACATTCAGTGTTACAAGATGTTTTTATTCTAAATACTTATTTCCTCAAAAGATGGAATCACAAATTATTAACTGATCAACACTTAGTGTTGTAGCAGAATCAGGAATAATTCAACAGAACAGGCCTGTTCTGGGTGTGTTCATATATAATTATGTAATTATGTCCATTATTACTACAGGTGTCTTCACCTACCTGGCCTCTTCATAATCAGCTACAGTAGGATTTCAGAAAGCATCCCATTCTTCCCCACTGAAATGGTGAAACATTTTTTTTTTAATTTTTGTGTTACATTTATTTATTTTTGAGAAACAGAGTGAGACAAAGTGTGAGTGGGGGAGAGGCATAGAAGGAGACAGAATACAAAGCAGGCTCCTGGCTCTGAACAAGTGGTCAGCACAGAGCCTGATGCAGGGCTCAAACCCATGAACCGTGAGACTGTGACCTGAGCTGAAGTCGGACACTCAACCGACTGAGCCACCCAGGCGCCCCATGAAATGGTGAAACGTTTACAATGCTGGTTGTAGGCTTTTTTTGTGGGGTTTCGTTTTTGTTTGTTTCATAAAGTCCTGTATCAAGTTGATGAAGTCTCCCTGGACTCACAGTTTGCGGAGAGAATGTTTTATTTTTTATGAATGGAGGTAACAAATGCCTTCTTTGCATCTCTTTTTAAGAGCATCTGATCATTTCCCTGTCTTTCTTCTTTATCCTATTGTGATGGGTTAAACTAATTGATTTTTGAATATTGAACCAGTCTCCCATACTTGTACTAAATCCCTCTTGGTTATGGATGTATAATTTCTTTACATGTATGTTTTTTAATCTCTAAGTATTTGGGGACTTTTCCTGCTATCTTTTTATTTTTCAACGTTTATTTATTTTTGGGAAAGAGAGACACAGAGCATGAACGGGGGAGGGGCAGAGAGAGAGGGAGACACAGAATCGGAAACAGGCTCCAGGCTCTGATCCATCAGCCCAGAGCCCGACGCGGGGCTCGAACTCACGGACCGCGAGATAGTGACCTTGCTGAAGTAGGACGCTTAAACGACTGCGCCACCCAGGCGCCCCTCCTGCTATGTTTTTATTATTGCTTTCCATCCAGTTCAATTGCAGTGTGGCCTGACAACATACTTTGTGTGGTTTCTATTCTTTGAAATTTGGTAGGATGTGTTTCATGGCCCAGAACATGTTCTGACTTGGTGCACGTTCTGTGTGAACTTGAGAAACATGTTTATTCAACTACTGTTCGATAAAACATTCCATACGTATCAGTTCGATCTAGGTGATTACTGCTACTGCTTCGTCCAGCTGTAGCCTTACCTATATCCTTCCAGACCTGTCAGTCACTGACAGAAAGCTGTTGAAGTCTCTACTATAATAATGACTTTTTCTCTTTCTCCTTCAAATTCTAAAAGTTTTTCCATCATGTATTTTCATTCTCTGTTGTTAGGTATAGAAAATTAGGGATTGTTATGTTTTCTTACAGAACGGACCTTTTTATCTCTCTATAGAATCTCTTTATATAATGACGCTCTTTATCTCCCTAGAGTTTCCTTGATTGGAAGTTTGCTTTGCGTGGAGTTAATGTAATTACTCCAACTCTCTTTGGATAAGCTCTAGCATGATAAATCTTTCTTCATCCTTTTACTTGTAACCTATCTGTATCTGTATATCTCATGTGAATTTCTTATAGACAATATAGAGTTGCATCTTGTTTTTGGATCTCCTGTGACAATCTCTGAGCTTTAATTGGTATATTTAGACTATTCACATTTGATGTGAGTATTGATGTAGTTGGAATAATATCTGCCATGTTTGTAATTGTTTTCTATTCACTGCATTCATACTTTGCTTCCTTTCTATCTTCACCTTTTTCTGCCTTCTGGATTTTAATGCAGCAGTTGGTATATTCCATTTTCTTCTTTCTCTTAGCATATTCATTACACTTGTTTATTTTAAAAGTTGGAGTGGGTTCCCCTTTATTTGCATTTGCATTACTCATTTATAACTAGTCAAATTCCTCTTTCAAATCACACTATACCCCTTCACAGGTAGTGCAGCTACCTTATAACAGCCCTCTCAATTCCTCCATCCCACGCCTTCAAATATTGATGTCATCTACCTCCTTATCCATATGTTATGATCACCGAGTATATTGCTGCTGTTATCACTTTAAACAAATTGTTATCTATCATATAAGTTGGGAATGAGGAAAATAAACTATTTTATCTTACCTTCCCTTATTCCTACTCTAATCCTCTTCTTTTTTAAGCATAGATCTGAATTCCTTATCTATAACTTCTATCCCTATTCCTTTTTCTAAAGACCTTTCTCTTGAGAGAGACAGGGGGCACAAATGAGCAAGGGGCAGAGAGAATCCCAGGACAGGCAGAGAGAGAGGGAGAGATAATGGGATCTCACTCAAAGCATGCCTCATGCTCACTTGCAGTGGTGCTGGAGCTCACTTGATGTGGCACTTGAACTCACAAACTGTGGGACTTGAACTCATGAATGCTGAGATCATGACCTGAGCTAAAGTGAGGTATTTAACCACTGAGGTATCCTCGAAGGAACTTTTTTAGTTTATTTATTTATTTCTTGGAAGGCAGATCTACTAGCGATAAAGTCTTTCTTTTTTTGTTTCACAACGTATTACTTGTGTTAGGGTTGCTGTTGTGGTTGTTGTTGTTGTTGTTGTTGTTGTTTACAAAGGTGAGGGATTGTAAAATTCAGATGCTTTGGGGAAGAGTAACATACTCCATGCCTAACATCTTTTTTAATGTTTATTTATTTATGTTGAGGGAGAAAGGGGTGGCGGGGGGGTAGAGAGAAATCCAAGCAGGGTCCATTCTGATAGCAGAGAGCACTATGTGGGGCTCAGTCTCATTACACATGAGATCATGACTTGAGCAGAAATCAAGGCTGGATGCTCAACCGACCGAGCCACACCGGCATACCTACAAGTCTTTTTTATTCAGTTTGAAATACACTTTTGCGAGATATAGAATTTTCAAGGGGTGTTTTTTTTTTCCTTTCAACACTTTTATTCGTATTTTTATTTTTATTTATTTTCATTTTTATTTTTATTTTATTTTTATTTTTATTTTTACTTTTTTTATTTTTATTTTTAATTTTATTTTTATTTTTATTTTTTCTTCTACCTGGCTAGGAAGAAAGGGATAGATGGGGTAAGAGGAGAGTGATGCTGACTGGAGGAAGGGCATCATCTTAGCCTGGCTGGTGAAGTGCCGGCTGACAGAGACATTAATTGGAGCATTGAAGCTAACGTGCAGTCATCTGAGGGAAGATGCAGGAAGAGCTGTAAGTGTAAAAGTACAGTGGTAGCATTGAGGTATTTGACAAAGGGGATGATGTGAAAAATGCCAGTATTGTGTTGCCTCATAAAGCACATCTGAAAGCGGCCTTGTATAGCCACAAAAACACTTTCTACCTACCTGGCATTGTGGCTCTCTGAAGTTTTATGATGCCTTAGTTTTTGTTTAGTAATGAAGGGAAAATGTTGAACTCCACACTTACCAAACTCATTTCTGGGACATCGTTTTTCCTTGTAAGATTTTGAAAACCATCCAGTAATACTCAAGGGAAGGTGAGACTTTGCTTCTATGGTATAAGTTTAAGGCCCCAAAGCCCAGTGTGGTTTGAGCCAGTGAAACCTTGAATGTGTCTGTGGTATCAATCTAAGTATGCATGTCTGCATGGGTAGGTGTTGCTGCTTTAGCTGTGGATTTATTCCTGAATGAAATGAGGAGACACTGTATGTGGAAAAAAGTAATTAAGGAAAGCATGTGTAACAACGGACAGGTTTCAGTTGCATATCCAAGAGCAAATGTATGTATGTATGTATGTATGTATGTATGTATGTATGTATGTATGTATGTATGCATGTATGCATGTATGTATGTCTGTGTGGTTTTTTTTAACTTTTTATTCATTCTGTGTGTGAGAGATGCAGAGAGAGAGAAAGAATTCGAGCAGGGGAAGGAGAGAGAGAGAGAGAGAGAGAGAGAGAGAGAGAGAGAGAGAGAGAGAGAGAGGGAGAGAGAGGGAGAGGAAGAGAGGGAATCTGGCAGTGCAGAGCCTGACGCAGGGCTCCATCTCATTAAGCATGAGATCATGACCTGAGCTGAAATCAAGAGTCTGCTGGTAACTGACTGAGCCACTCAGTCGCCCTGTCTTTATTTTTTAAACATATGAACTCTTGAGTCATTGTTCTCCTTGGGTTTTAGCCATTTTCTTGTAGCAAATGTATTCTGAAATACAGAGGGGTCTGTGTGCTTCAAAGTGAACAGTGGGATGATGGATTTTTTTAAGGTAGTATATCAGCTCAGTGGGGGCACATGGCAGAATGGCTGAATATGAGCCTGGAGCCAGAACCTGGGCTTGAACACTGGCTTACACGGATGGCTAAGGTGAGTCCTGCCCATGAGGAACACATGGTCTAGGAGGGGAGCAAGGGCTACGTAAGGAGGTTCATGACAACACAACTAGTGGGAAGAAGAACTGTGGACACACAAAGGGGAAGTAAGCAGACCCAAGACACTTTCCATAAAGAAAGACATAAGAAAGGAACGAAACCTCGTAGAGTTGTGGAGGCATCCTTCTTGTAGGCTCTCATGAGTGTATTTTCACTAAGTCCGTAACAATTGGTAGCTGATCCCTGCTGAGCCAAGCTCCTCCAGGACAGAACCTTCCTCTGCTCAGTTGGCTTCAAGTGGACCTGGGTATTCAGCCCTTCTCCAGTGTCCCTCTCCCACCATCCCACTTCTGGCCCTCTTGACTCCTAGATTCCTAGGAAAATCAGCCTATAAGGTCAAATGCTTATTTGTTGTTAGTTCCTTCCAGAGACAGGGTCTCCACGATGCTATCGATTCTTTCAGTGGAATCCTGCCCATGGGCTGCACAAGGAACTCCATGATACGAGTTCATTGCCTCCTCAAATGATGGGTTTTATGAGAAGTTAAGTCTTGTGAGCTTGGGTTAGAAACAGTCCACATCATTTCCAATCTCAAGGCTTGTTTTGGACAAAGGATGAAGATAAAAAGCAACGAATACATAAAAGACTTTTGTAAGAAGCTCAGCGTAAATACGGCAAAAGAAAAGATAGGGGGGAAGTGTCTTTTCATTTCATGTTAACAGCCAAAGAGAAAAAGCTTCTTTAGATCTCAAGAAGAAATAATAATATCAGTACGCAAAGCAAGCTTTAAAGGTGAGCATTATCAACGTGTCAGTAGAGCTTTTTAGTACAAACTCTACAGATTATGGTATTTCTCATAACTCCTTGCTGCCCTAGGGAAAAGTACTTCATTGCCTAACTTTTATCTGAGTTCATGGCTATTTTCCTTTCATTTTTAAAGCTTAGCTTATCTTAGTTCATCAAATAATTTTTTTTCTTTTTTTGATGACAGAAATCTCATTTACACTCCTGAACGTCCTATTACCCTTGACAGGTACCTAGCATTCTGCCTTGCACATCTACTTACTTATGTGGGGAAAATGAAAAAAAAAAAACAAAAAACAAAAAAAAAAACCCAAAAACAGGCATTTGTTACTTCACCGTCCACAGACAAAATAAACTCCTAACGGAAATAATAAAATATTTGGGCACTGAACACGTGACTGCTCTTAAATGTTCATATATTCAAATTGAGGACATTTTTTATTTGACAGGTTTGGTCAAATGCCCAAGAGAACGATTCAAAAATAAAGAGAACTCTGGGAATCAATGGGTTAGGAAGGTCATGAAAAAATTGGAGACTACGATCCAGATCTTAAAAAAGCTCTGAATGTATACTCACAAAGACTTACCGACTTTGGATAACCAGGTTAAAAATAGTGCTTTGAAATTCCATAGAGCTGTAGCATTCGAAGGCAGGGTTTCTTACAATATGGTCTGATCCCTCTCCCTAATCAACGGAATCATGGAAGGCTTCCTACAGGTGCGGATTCCGAATTCACACCGAATTCTACATTTTTAGGTAATGTGCCAGGTTTTGTTAAGATAACCCAAAGTAGTAATAGCATTCCAATCTGCAAAGGACACACGAGCCCCACTCTCTTTAGCATAAAGTTTGGGTTGCTTTGGTAGGTGGATGAAAGCAACAAAACACAGAAGTGTGCAGGGAGAAGTGGAGACTTGAGGTGTTTGAAATGCATACTGTCCCATTTCTCAGGGAGGGCACAGAGACGGCTTGAAGGCACCCATATCAGGTGTTTCTGTCTGAACCAGTCCTGCTACCCAGGCCACAGTCAACCATAAATATTATCCAGAGAATTGATCTGCATCTGCATCTGCATCTGTATCTGCTGGCGATTCCCTGACTAACCAGATTCTCACTGCTGCTGGGGCTGGGGGTGTGGGGTGGGAGGCAGATAAACGGAGAGAATCAGACCAGCCCAAGTGGCCAAGAACTGGATGGAGACCACCCTATGTGTTACCGTGGCCATATCTGAAGTTTCCAGAGCTGATGATCCTATATTCGGGGCCACTACTGTTCCGTGATGATATTGCAGTTGGTATATGATGCTAAGAATTAAAACAAGGAAACGTGGTAACTTAGTATACATTATAACGTGTCAACAAGAAGGCAAAGAAAACTCTTGGTTTGTACTTCGTTGGTAAGTACTAATAGATATGAAAGTTACCGTGCCTCCTAGGAGGCAAGGTTCTTGCCAACAGAAATACAACGCTAATACAGGAGCACCTTCCAAGGGTTCATCTGAGAGTATACTGAATGGCCTGAGTATGTAATGTGATTCGATAAGGCAGAACTGGTTTCTCCATGGCCCACAAGTATTAATTTCTAGAATTCCTATGAGTTTTCTTGATGCATTGATAAGCCAAGGAAACCTAGGAGGGGATTTGGTGAAGCCACATGCCCTAGACATAGGACAGCTAATTTTTGACTTAAGAAGAAAACGAATGACCTCCAAAAGACATCAACAATTGTACCTCACAGATGTGCTGTGAGATTGAAATGCTCACACATGTGCTGCATCTTGAAGACGGTAAATGCTAAAAACATTGGTAGTATTATATTAATGGCTGCTACCCTTTTTTCCAAAATTTTGTAGGAGGTCATAAAAAATTGGCAGCTCTGCCATTCCATGCAGTCTGCTGCCGATGACATTGTTGCCTTAATGGAGCACAGCCTACAGCCTCTTTGTGAGTAAAACTCTCTTTGATTATGCCACTGGTGGCAGCCTTTCTGTGACAGCTAAACACGTCCCTAACCGATACTACTTGCACTTACTCAATGCCATTCAAATACAATTTCATGTTTTGTTAGCACAGATAACATCAATAATGTCACTCTTATTGAAGGTGAAATTATTACCAACATCACTCAGCAGATGAGGTTGGGGAAAAGATGCTAGAGAAGTTTCCTAAATGAAGAAGGGTTTGGAGAATACCAGCGTTCTATCTCCTAAGCATACCCTCGCAGAGTAAACTGTAGGGCACAGGGTTCTCTCTGTTACAATATCACTTGAAGTTTAGGAGTGTTTTTCCATATAAATGTTTGAAAAAGTCCATGGTAGAGAAGGATTTACTTAATCCCAGAGAGTAAAATGAAAGAAGGCTTTGGACCCACAAACTCTTCCAATCAGTAAGTAGGCCGAGACAACCATAAGGCTGTAGACACAGGCTACCTTTCATGAGAAGGGAAGAATGACTTGGATGTTGAAAGCCAGAACCCCGGAGGAGCTAGGGCCATGGAAAATCATTCCCAGGCCTTAAGACCCAATAAAGGACTGCCTACCTGTACCAGCTGAACTTCAGGATTGCTATGGACCAGTGACTCATTCATGATAACCTCCTTCCTTCTTTGGAACAGCAATGTTTGTGTTTTGTTGGTTTATTTGTTTTTTCTGTGTGTGTGTGTGTGTGTGTGTGTGTGTGTGTGTGTGTGTGTGTGTGTGTGTGTTGTGTGTGTGTTTTCTGGTTATCACATGCCCCTGTTGGTTGTATGCTGAATTCATAGGTCTTCATTCATACGTCTTCAGATTGAAAGTGTAGTCGAGGACCAGTGCGCCAAGGAGACTCATTCACTCCTAGACCTAATTTAGATAACAATATTCTGGACTTTGAGCTGATGTTACAAGGGTTGGGTCTTTAAGAGGCAGGATTCTTGGGGAAAGGTGAGGATATTTTTCATGCAGGATGAGAGTGAATAATAGGAGGCCCGCAGACAGGCTGTGGCAGTGTAAAATATGTTCATAAATTCTCTTTTAAGCCCTTCAAAAGGGGGACCTCCATTCCCTTTTCCGTAAGCATAGGCCAGACGTACTGAATGATTTTGAAAACTAGAAGAAGGTGGAAGTGATAGTGAGTTAAAAACACTCTAAAGAGCAGATATTGTAGTTCCAATGGGGTTGTGATTAGGGGAAAATCGATGGAAGGGGCAACAGGCCATTAGACGCTACGATTCTATGAGTGGAAGAGATGAACATAAGCGAAGAGAAACAAAAATTATATAAAATCATGGAGGGGGCAAAACAGAAGAGACTCATACGTATGGAGAAGAAACTGAGGGTCACTGGAGGGGTTGTGGGAGGGGGGGATGGACTAAATGGGTAAGGGGCACTGAGGAATCTACTCCTGAAATCATTGTTGCACTACATGCTAACTAAGTTGGAGGTAAACTTTAAAAAAATAAAAGTAAATCAATTACAAAAAGAAGCTACAATTCTACACTATCAAAATTATCAATTAAATTTGAGAGTGGACTCAAGATATCTTCAGACGTACAAAGACACAGAACATTCAATTCTACGCATTCTTCATTAGGAAGTTATCTGAAGGTGTACTCCAGCAAAACAAGGAGAGAAAAAATAAAGAAAAAATATTCTTAATAATAGGCAACATTAACAGGGTGTTTATTTTTGTGCCAGACAGTGTTATGGGTTACTTTCACATATTATTACATAGGAACCACACAACAATCTTATAAAGTATATACAATTACCATTCTTATCTTCGAGAGGAGGAAACAGGGTTATAAGGAAGCCAAATAACTCATCCAACATCCAACTTACACAGTTGGTAAGGGGAACAAGTAAAGTCTAACCCCAGGCCGTCTGGCTCAAGAGTCCAGGCTTTTAAATGCTCCCTAACTTCCCAGATAGCCATATTACCATGAAACCATGGAAACAAACTGGGAGCGGGGCAGAGGAAAATCACAGGAAGGAAGCTATGAAGCAGACCTACTGAGTCACCACCTAAATGAGGCAAAAAAGAGAAGGGTCCAGTGAGAGACCGCTAAGAGGTTAGCAGGAAGATGTCATAAAGTGGCATGATTTGAGAACACTGAAAGAGTGAAATAAAACAAAGAAGTGCAATTAGAAAATTAAGGAGAACCAGAAAATATCCATAAGACGGCCTTAGTCTGAATGAGCCAAGTGAAATATGGCATGGTTTAAAGCACTGATGGAATACAAAGAGAAAGGATCCATTTCACCTTGATGCTAGAGATGTCCTCATTCAGCAGGTCCAAGGACTCCAGGAAAAGAGTAGTAATTCTAATGTTTGCATATTATTTAATAATCCCAATAATTTAAACCATTTATTAGTTTTCAAGTTTTAGAATCAACCTTGAACCCTCTAAAGAGACTTGATTGCAGAGCATAACAGCAGTGTTAACAACAATGACAAACAGAAGCCCCAAGCTGTTGGGAGACAAAGAAGAAGTGCAGCAAGGTTAAGGAAGACCTTTATCTTACAATGTAAGGAATGAAAAATGATAGTACAGGTAAGGGAACTAGGTCTCTATTTGAAAATTACATCTTGTGGGGTACCTGAGTGGCTCAGTGAGTTCACAATCCAACTCTTGATTTTGGCTCAGATGATGATCTCACTGTTCATAAGACTAAGATGAGCATTAGGTTCTGCACTGACAGCTCAGAATTCTCTCTCTCTACCCCTATCCTGCTTTTGCATACTCTCTCTCTCTCTCTCTCTCTCTCTCTCTCTCTATCTCTCTCTCTCTCAAATAACATACATTCATACATACATACATACATACATACATACATACATACATACATACATACATACATACAAACATAAAATTATATCTTGTGATGGTTAATTGCATGTTTAAACTGGGCTAAGCAGGTCCGTGAGTTCGAGCCCCGCGTCGGGCTCTGGGCTGATGGCTCGGAGCCTGGAGCCTGTTTCCGATTCTGTGTCTCCCTCTCTCTCTGCCCCTCCCCCGTTCATGCTTTGTCTCTCTCTGTTCCAAAAATAAATAAAAAACGTTGAAAAAAAATTTTAAACTGGGCTAAGCCAGAGGGTACCCAGATATATGGCTAAACATTATTTCTAGTGTATCTGTGAGGACATTTCTTAGTACAATTAACATCTGTATATCAGTAGACTAAGCAAGACACATTGCCTTGCCAACCACTGGGTGGCCTCAAATGATCCATTGAAGACCTGAATAGAACAAAAGGCGGAGTAAGAGAGAATCCACTGTGTCTATCTGACTGTCTTCAAGCTGCGATATTGGTGTCCTGACTTCAGGCTCAGACTTGGAATGGAACATACATCATCAGCTCTCCTGATTCTTAGGCTTTTGGAGTCTGCCTGGAACTAAACTACTGGATCTCCTGGGTCTGCCCTTCTCAGCCTCCGTAATCCTGTGAACCAATTCCCATTGATAGTGAGTCTCTGGAGAACCCTAACTAGTACCTATATGTAACGTCATCCGTTATGTGTTTTTGCCCTCAGATCCAGTTCCTGCACTTCTCCTACAGACTGTGTTTCCTGTTTCCTTGCCAACTGGCTTCCAGAGGGATTTGACCAATGCGTGTTTGATGGGAGTAAGGGAGGAAGGTATAAGCCCAGAGGTTTTTCTCTCTCCCGCTCCACTTCCTACCAGTGATTGTATCTCCTTCAAATTCTAGCTTCTTTCCAAGAGCCTCTTCACCCATGTTCTCAGTTCCTGCTAGGTATGGTTCTGAATTTCTCAAGCTCTGCTGGTGGAAACAGCTTTCTGATGATACTAATTCCTGATTGCTTCGCCATCCTTTGTTTGGCTTCTGGGATTTCCCATCACGTGTGTAACTGTTTAAAATACCTATAGTGACTCACCGGCTAGCTGGACCTGACTGAAACAGTATACAGATAGAAGTTCGGGAATATATCGGAAGGTGAGGAGAGAGAAGACAGGTGGCTTAAGCGACCTATACGTCAACTTCACATAGGAAGTCAGTAGACGGTGCTTAAAACTGACAAATCAATAAGCAGCAGTATAGTGTATTACTTATCTTCATGAAGATTCCTAACAAAAGAATATAATCCTGGAACAGTTAAAAGTGTTGCCTCAAATAATGGAGACTGTAAAGAGACCTGTGGTTGCCAGGAACTCAGGGGGGAAGGGAGAGATGAATAATAGATGAAGCACAGGGAATATTTACGGCAGTAAAACATCTTGTAAGACAGTGAAATGCTTTGAATCATGGCATTGTGCGTTTGTCAAAACTCACCGAACTGCACACCACAGTGAATGCTAAGGTACACTTCGGTCTTTAGTTAATAATAGTTTTCATATGGGCTCATCCATTGTAACAAACGCACTACACTGACACAAGAAGTTTACAATAGGGAAAACTATGTTTTGGGGGGTAGGAGGGAGAACAGGGGAACTCTGCACTTTCCAGTCTTTTTCTGTTAACCAGCTTTTTAAAAGCTGTTTTAGAAAATAAACTCCCTCAATGAAAGGGAGGCAGAGAGACAGAAGAGGAGGGAAGGAAAGAGGGAGAAAGGGAGCTACTTAAAAGTCATGGAGGAAACTTAAGTGTGGATTACTAAGTGAAGGGATCCAATACGAAAAAGCCATTTGCTTTACATTTCCAACTATGATAACGTTCTGGAAAAACAAAACAAAAGAATACAAAGAAAACAAAACAACGACAAGGACGACGACGACAACAACAACAACAACAACAAAACACCTTCGGAGACAGTAAAAAGACCACTGGCTATTAGGGTTTAGGGGGAGAGAGGAAGTGGTAATAGGCGGAGCACAGGGCACTTTAGGGTGGTGTAACTATTCTGTATGATACTGCAATAGTAGATACATACCATGATACATTTCTCAAAACTTATGAATCTATATAACACAAAATAAACCCTAACTGTTAGTTAATGATAATGTGTCTAATGATAATGTGTCAGTCAAGAGTGGCTCATCCACCACTTATAATTAATGTGTCCACATTAGTGTAAGGTACTATAGAAACTACTGGGGGTGAGGAACCTGTATTTTTTTTGTGCAATTTGTCTCTAAATCTAAAATTGTCCTTAAATATGGTCTGTTTAAAAAAAAACCTGAATTAAAAAAAAAGAAAAAAGAAAACAAAAGAAAGTGTTGCCTCTGGGGAAGAGGTGTTCATGGGGGAAACAAAGCTTTTGATTTTTTCTTGCAAGTACTGATCTGCAATTTGGATGTTGTGGTGTTGGTTTTTTTTTTTTTTATCTATTTGTATACAATACTTGGATTGATATTTCTCAAATAAAAAAAAAATCTATACACCTGCCAGAATAGATAACATGAAAAAGACCATATTAGCAAGTGTTGGCAAGGCTATCAAGTATTCAGAGCAGGTACTAGTATAGAAAGAAGTTTGTGTAAATTGGTATAACCATTTTGGAAACACTTTGGAGGAATCTTACCAAAGCTGATAAGTTGGATGACATGTGACCCAGCAAATTCTCTCCTAGATAAATAAATACTATTGTAAAAAATGTTCACCAAACGACATGTCCTATAATGATCACTGAAGTTTTCTTCATAATTACCCTAGGCCAGAGCCTACCTAAATGTCCACCAAGAGTTGCAGAAATATTGTAAACTATTCATATAATGAAATTCTATACACCAATGAGCAGAAAGGATCTATACATACAATAACATGAATATCACTAACATAAGTTTGAGTGAAAGAAACTAGGTGTAGGACACATAATTCCATTTCTATATAGCCCAACAACAAGCAAATGTTGTATATTCTGTAAGACGTCAGAATAATTGCTGTCCCAAAGGAGAGATAGACCGTGAGTGAAAGAGGCACAGGTGGTCCCTTGGGGTCCTGGTACCTTTTTTAATGAGTGCTGATTACACAAGTATATTGAACTGAATTGCATCTATATGTGCTGAAAATACTTTTAATAATATATGTTCTTTTTTGCGTGCCTGGGTGGCTAGTCACTTAAGTGTCCAACTTTGGCTCAGGTGATGATGTCATGGTTTGTGAGTTCGAGCTCCGCATCAGATTCTGTGCTGACAGCTCAGAGCCTGGAGCCTGCCTGGATCCTGTGGCTCCCTGTCTGGACCTCCCCTGCTCACACTGAATCTCTCTCTAAAAAATAAACAAACAGGAGAAAAATAATATATGTCCTTTTGAATGTATACTATACTTCAGTAATCTTATTTTAATCTGAGTGCAGACCCCTAAGTCACACCCTTTTTTCTCTACTATCACTTCTAAACATTTAAAGAATATGTACTTTTAAACATCCTAGAACATACACTCACACACACACACACACACACACACACACACACACACACACACACAGAAAGAAAGAAAGAAATTGGCGGGAGGAGCCGGGAGGTGGGTGAATGGCAAAGAAACTCTAGCTTTATTACACAAGCATGGAACCAAATTCTTTTGGAGAGGGTGGGGGTGGAATGGCTTCTTCTGACGACTTCAGAGCAATGAGGGAACAAGAGAGATCATGGATCTGCCCCTACAGTCCTGGAGACCTCTCAATCTGGGGTTAGGAAGAAAGGGGACCTCCCTTGCGGTCCAGGGGTCTCCTCCCTCCGCAGACCCGGTGCTGGGAGGCAGCAGAGGGCACAGCTGCCCCGGAGTCCCAGAAGGCGGCGCCGCATCCCAGGGTCGCGGCCCGGGACCGTCTGGTGCTTCTTCGCCTGTAAAGTGCACTAGGGGACGCGGGCCAGGCTCTCACTGGTTCATCCCTCCAGGTACAACCCGTCCCGGGGCTGAGATGTCGCGCGGCTGTGGCCCGCATCTCACGCCCAGGCACTGGGAAGCGACGTAGTCTCACCACGGGTGCCAGGTTCACTCCCAGGACTTGGCGCGCTTGGCGCCGCGCTTCTGCCAGGCTGCTCTGGACCCACACGTCGCCGACTACGCGGATGGTGGGCAAGGTGGTCAGCGTCGGAGTGGCCGCCCTCCCACTCTCCTCCAAGGTGCGGCCCCCGGAGCAGGGCCCGGGTGTCGGGGGCTTGCGGGGGCTGCTGTCCTCGCGGGACGGCGGCGGCGGGGGCGGCACCTTCCTCTGGCCGGCCGCGACCGTCCGGGCTCCGTGGCGCCTCCTCCTGGCAGCAGGGAGGCGCGTCTGGACACGGGCTTCTGGGGGCTGGTGCCCAGGCGTGTACACCACCTTCTCCTCAGGCGCCTCCAGCGCGGCCCCTCCTGCAGCGCTAGAGGCTCCTCCCTGGTCCGCCGGGGCCAGGGCCTCCCGGGGCCTGCGCCGCTGCCTCTTCATGCGGCTCAGGATGTGAGGCCGCTAAGGGCCGACCACGCTTGCCAGGTCTCGCCGCTGCCGCCGGGCCCTGATGAATTTCCTACCATGAAGCCAAATCAGGCGGCAGGCTGTGAGAGTTACACTGCAGTTGCTAGGAGACCAGGCGCTTTGTGAGGTCACCATGTCTGCCTATCCTGTCACTGCCAGCTGCCCAAAGCTGCCTTAGGTTGGGCTGTGTTTAAGATTATGCCCTTGAGAAAGACCTGCACGTACTCTTACTTGAGAAGTACCATAGTTCTTGACGAGTTCAAGAGGGTTGTCCTCGACGTGAATGCACTGGTGCCTCAGCCTCCATTAATTCCATCTAACATGAGATGACTTCGCGGTGGAGAGTACACACAACTTGCAATCAAACAAGACTGTAAGAGGGTTTTAGCTAATTAAATGCCTTGTCATGCAACGCAATGAAAGCCAAATTCAAGTAACTACTCTACTCTTCCAAAGAATACAGATATACTGTGCCTTGCTTAGGGGTCCATATGTGTGTGGCTATAGCTCCCAGTTCAGGAAGCTGTTCTTCACAGCAGCAGCAAACAGTTTGCCTAGTTAGTATGCATGCTCACTTTCACGCAGCTTAGGGAAGACCGAGTCATGGTGTGCTTAAGAGCAAAGCGTCAACGAGTTCTGCGTGAGTGGCCATGAGGGCATTCAGTGCCACTAAAACCTGTTCGGTACCTACCAATTCATGATATTTCAGGTAAGTCATACACAAGGTAGTAAAAGACCGTATGGGATTCCAAGGGTAGAAAACGTGTTACACCGTCCGTGTAAGTGCTTTTGAAAGCAACCAGCATGGTCCATCCAGCATCACCACATACACAAATAATTCACAAAATATTACAAGGACCACCTACCATGATCAATTGAAATCCACTTCCTCATGAAAGGATGACACCAAACTATGTGAATCAATAAAAGGGATAAGTCATGGTAACAATCAGAAGAGACACTTGCCAAGGTCAACGTGATACATGTCAGAGGCCTCTGTCTTTACTCAACTCCTTTTCTTAAACACACAAACCAAACTTTCCTCTACGCACCTTAAGCCAGTACTACCTCACGTTCAGAAAGTGCTGAAAATGGAAAGCTATCCTCATATTCAGTAAGAGCAACCCCTGGATTTCCTTTTTCATTAAAGGTAATTTATTTTCAAATTGGTTTCCACGCAACACCCAATGTTCATCCCAACAGTGCCCTCCTCAATGCCCGTCACCCACTTTCCCCCAACCCTACATCAACCCTCAGTCTGTTATCAGTATTTAAGAGTCTCTTATGGTTTGCCTCCCTCCCTCCCTATAACTTTTCCCCCGCATCACCTCCCCCATGGTCTTCTGCTAAGTTTCTCAGGATCCACACAGGGATGAAAACATATGGTATCTGTCTTTCTCCGCCTGACTTATTTCACATAGCATAATATCCCCCAGTTCCATCCACGTTGCTACAAATGGCCAGATTTCTTTCTTTCTCATTGTCAAGTAGTATTCCATGGTATACATAAACCACAACTTCTTTATCCACTTGTCAGTTGATAGACAGCTGGGCTCTTTCCATAGTTTGGCTGTTCTTGAAAGTAGTGCTATGAACATTGGGGTACATGCGCCCCTATGTCTCAGCACTCTTGTACCCCTTGGGTAAATTCCTACCAGTGCTATTGCTGGGTCTTAGGGTAGATATATTTTTAATGATTTGAGGAACCTCCACACTGTTTTCCAGAGCGGCTGCACCAGGATGCATTCCCACCAACAGTGCAAGAGGGTTCCTGTTTCTCCACATCCTCACCAGCATCTATAGTCTTCTAGTTTGCTCATTGTAGAGACTCTGACTGGCATGAGGTGGTATCTCATTGCGGCTTTGCTTTGGATTTCCCTGACGAGGAGTGCTATTGAGCATCTTTTCATGTGTCTCTTGACAATCTGGATGTCCTTTTTAGAACAGTGTCTGTTCAAGTCTTCTGCCCATTTCTTCACTGGATTATTTGATTTCCGGGTGTGGAGTTGGTGAGTTCATTTTACAGGTTTAGGATACTAGCCAATTATCCAGTATGACTTTTGCACACATCTTTTCCCATTCGGTCAGTTGCCTTTTAGTTTTGTTGATTGTTTCTTTCATTGTGGAGAAGGTTTTTATTTTGATGATGTCCCAATAGTTCATTTTGCTTTTAATTCCGTTGCCTTTGGAGATGTGTCAGCTAAGAACTTGTTGACGCTGAGGTCAAAGAGGATGTTTCCTGCTTTCTCCTCCAGGGTTAGATGGTTTCCTGTCTCACATTCACATCCTTCATCCATTGTGAGTTTATTTTTGTGAGTGGTGTAAGAAACTGGTCTAGATTCATTCTTCTGCATGTTGATGTCCACTTGTCTCGGCACCATTTGTTAAAGAGACTGTCTTTTTTCCATTGGATATTCTTTTCTGCTTTGTCAAAGATTAGTTGGCCATACGTATGTGGGTGCAATTCTGGGGTCTCTATTCTATGCCATTAAGTGTATGTATTTGTTTCTGTGCCAGTACCATGCTGTCTTGATGGTTATAGCTTTGTGGTAGAGGCTAAAGTCTGGCATTGTGGTGCCTCTCACTTTGGTTTTCTTTTTCAGTATTACTTTGGCTATTCAGGGTCTTTTGTGTTTCCATACACATTTTATGATTGTTTGTTCCAGCTTGGAGAAGAGTGCTGGTGCAATGTGATAGGTGCTGCATATAATGTGAGGACTGCGTTGGGTTGTATTGACATTTCGCCAATATTTATTCTTCCAATCCACGAGCATGGAATGTTTTTTGCTTTCTCTGTATCTTCTTCAATTTCCTTCACAAGCCTTCTATAGTTTTCAGCATACAGATCTTTTACCTCTTTGGTTAGCTTTATTCCTAGGTACTTATGACTGTTGGTGCATTGAAAATGGGATCCGTTTCTTTATTTCTCTTTCTGTTGCTTCATCATTGGTTTATAAGACGCAACCAATTTCTGTACATTGATTTTTGTACCCTGCAACATTGCTAAATTCATGTATCAGTGCTAGAGGACTTTTGATGGAGTCTGTCGGAACTTCCATATATAGTGTCATGCCATCTGCAAAAAGTGGAAGTTTGACTTCATCGTTGCAAATGATGATACTTTTAATTTCATGTGCTGTCCGATTACTGATGCCAAGACTTCCAACAGTGTGTTCAACAACCCGGGTGAGAGTGGACATCTCTGTCTTGTTCCTGATCTCAGGGGGAATGCTCTCAGTTTTTCCCCATTGAGGACGATATTTACTGTGGGCTTCTGATAAATGACTTTTATGATGTTTAAAGTAGTTTCCTTCTATCCCAACTTTCTTGAGGGTTTGTATTAGGTAAGGATGCTGTATTTTCTCAAATACATTTTTTCTGCATCTATTGACAGTGTACTATGGTTCTTATCTTTTCTTTTCTTAATGTGATGTAGCACAATAATTGATTTGTGAATATGGCACTAGCCCTGCCGGCCAGTAATGAATCCCACTTGATCGTGTTGAATAATGCTTTCTATATGCTATTGAATGTGATTTGCTAGTATCTTGTTGAAAATTTCTGCACCCCTATTCATCAGGGATATTGGCCTGTAATTCTCCTGTTTTTCTGTGTCTCTGTCTGGTTTGGGAATCACAGTAATGCTGGCTCATAAAATGTGTCTGGAAGTATTTCATTCATTTCCGTGTTTTGGAGCAGCTTGGAAAGGATAGCTATTATCTCTGCTTTAAATGCCTGCTAGAAATCTCCAGGGAAGCCACCTGGACCAGGACTCTTATTTATTGGGAGATTTTGATAACTGATTCAATTTCCTCACTAGTTATGGGTCCGTTCACATTTTCTATTTCTTCCCGTTTGAGCTTTGGAAGTGTGTGGGGATGGAGGCATTTGTCCATTTCTTCCAGGTTGTCCAGTTTGTTGGCATAGAAGATTTTATAGTGTTTCCTGATGAATGCGTGAATTTCTGAGGGATTCTTTGTAATAATTCCATTTTCATTCGTGATTTGACCTATTTGGGTCCCCTCTCTTTTCTTTTTGAGAAGCCAGGCTAGACGTTTATCAATTTTGTGTATTTTCTCTAAAACACAACTCTTGGTTTCATTGATGTTCTCTACTGTTTTCCTTTAGACTCCATATTGTTTATTTCTGCTCTGATCTTTATAATTTTTCTTCTTCTGCTCGCTTTGGGGTGTCTTTGCTGTCCTGCTTCTAGTGCCTTTAGGTGTGCTGTTAGACTTTGTATTGGGGATTTTTCTTGTTTCTTGAGATAGGCCTGGATAGCAATGTTTGTTTTCGTTGTTGTTGTTGTTGTTGTGTTGTGTTTTGTTTTTGTTGTTCCCTGTCAGGACTGCCCTTGCTGCATCCTGAAGGGTTTCCATTGTTGTGTTTCATTTTCATTTGTTTCTTTATATCTTTTAATTTCTTCTCAATTTGCCTGGACCCATTTATTCGTTAGTGGGATGTTTTTTAACCTCCATGCTTTTGGAGATTTTCCATCTTTTTTCTGTGTTTAATTATGTCCCCTGCAATTACCACATTCTTATCAAAAAGATTCTGTATGTTTTTAATTAATTGTTTATATGTTTGTGTGTCTCAGAATTTCGTGTGTAGACATTTAAAATTTTTAGCTCTTCCTGATGGAGAGACCCTGGAATTAATATCGAAAGCCCTTCGTCATCTTTTGTTACAGCCTTTAATTTAAACTCTACTTTGTATGATATAATTTGGCTACTCCAGGTTTCTTTTGACCTCCAGTAGCATGATAGAGAGTTCTCCATCCCCTCACTTTCAATCTGAAGGTACCCTCATGGCTAAAATCAGTCCCTTGTAGACAGCAAATAGATGGGTCTTGTTCTGTTTTTTGTTTTGTTTTTTCTATCCATTCTGATACGCTATATTTTTTGTTTGGAGCATTTAGTCCATTGAAATCCACTGTTATTATGGAAAGATATGCGATTAGAGTCATTGTGGTGTCTGTAGGTTTCATGTTTGCAGTGGTGCACCAGTTTCCTTTCCCACCAACAGTGAGAGAGGGTTACTCTTTCTCCATATCCTTACCAGCATCTGTGGTTTCCTAAGTTGCTCATTTTAGCCACACTGACTAGTGTGAGGTGGTATCTCAGTGTGGCTTTGATGTGTATTTTCCTGATGATGAGTGATGTTGAGCATCCTTTCATGTGTTTTTGGGCCATCTGGATGTCTCTTTTGGAAAAGTTTCTATTCATGTCTTCTGCCCATTGTTTCACTGTATTACATTTTCCAGGTGTGACTTGGGTAAGTTCTTTATACATTTTGTGTAGTAACCCTTTATCTACTATGTCATTCGCAAATATCTTCACTCCTTCCATCGGTTGCCTTTTAATGTTGCTGATTGTTTCCTTTGCAGTGCAGAAGATTTGTATCCTGACCAGGTCCTGATCCTTCATTTTTGCTTTTCATTCCCTTGTCTTTTGAGACATGCCAAGGAAGAAATTACTGCAGTTGAGGTCAAAGGTTTTTTTTTTTTCCCTCTTTTCTCCTCTAGTGTTTTGATGGTTTCCTGTCTCACATTTAAGGCTTTCATCCATTTTGCATTTATTTTTGTGCACGTTGTAAGAGAGTCATCTAGGTTATTCTTCATCATGTTACTGTTCAGTTCTCCCAGCACCCTTTGTAAAGAGACTGTCTTCTCTCCATTGGATTGTCTTTCCAGTTTTGTCAAAGATTAGTTCACCATACATTTGTGGGGCCCCTTCTGGGTTCTCTATGCTGTTTCATTGGTTCATGTGCCTGTTTTTGGGCTAATGTCATACTATCTTAACGATTACATCTTCATAGGAGAGGCGAAAGTCTGGGCTGCCTCCCACTGTGGCTTTCTTTTTTAAAGATATATTTGACTACTCAGGTTCTTTGGTTGTTCTGCAAAGTTTCAGATTGCTTGCTCTAGTCTGGAGAAGAATGTTGGTACAATTTTGATTGGAATTACATTAAATGTGTAGATTGCTTTCGGTACTATTGACATTTTAACAGTATTCATTCTTCCACTCTATACGCATGGATTGTTTTGTTTTGTTTTTTTCTGATTTTGTTGTGTCTTCATCATTTTCCTTCATACATTTTCTATACTTTTCACTGTACAGATCTTTTACATCTTTGGTTAGGTTTCTTGGTAGGTATTTTACGGTTCTTGGTGAAATTGTAACTGGCATTGATTTCTTGACTTCTCTTTCTGTTGCTTCTTTATTGGTGTATAGAAATGCAACCAGTTTCTTTACACTATTTTGTATCCTGTGAGTTTGGTCAATGCATGTATCAGATCTAGCAGCGTTTTCATGGAGTCTTTTGGGTTCTCCGCATTCAGTCTCATGTCATCTTTGAAAGGCCAAAGTTGGGGCGCCTGGGTGGCGCAGTCGGTTAAGCGTCCAACTTCAGCCAGGTCACGATCTCGCGGTCCGTGAGTTCGAGCCCCGCGTCGGGCTCTGGGCTGATGGCTCAGAGCCTGGAGCCTGTTTCCGATTCTGTGTCTCCCTCTCTCTCTGCCCCTCTCCCGCTCATGCTCTGTCTCTCTCTGTCCCAAAAATAAATAAACGTTGAAAAAAAAATTTGAAAGGCCAAAGTTTGACTTTCAATGATATATGTTCAGTTAAGTGTAGTTAAAAAAGAATTTACCCTTTGGGGTCTATGTTAACTTCATAATTGCACAATAAGTGACAAATAAGCAAGAACTGTGCATGTTATCCCACATTAGAATTGGTAACTGGAATCTAACTCTTTAAAACATATTGAATCTCTCATGATATGGATAGGAGTATGAAACATCTAACTTCACCCAGTGCACACGTGTGTATTTGTAAACACATATGCTAAACAGCAAAATTGTAATACTAGTGAGGTGTGCCAAATTTTACATGGTCATGGTACAGATAATATTCTTTTACCGTCTTTATGGTAGCAGCCCCAATAAGACATTTGGAATCAAGGAGAGAATCCAGAACCTACACGGTACTTTCTCCATGCTCTATTCCTGCTTTCAATTAAATGAACAAATGGAATTAAAAAAATAGATTGCACTGGTAATCATGTTTATTGCCATGGTGCAATAACTTTTTATGGACTCTAGCCATAATAAGAGTGCACGTGAATAGGTGTTGGAAATGACACACTTTATTTGACATGACCAAACTCACTAGAAACATATACTTTCCAAAACTTTTTAATATTCATTTTTCAGACATTGTATAAGGCCTAATATCTTATTACTCCACATTTAGAAGAGCAAAGGTCGACATGGTGAACTTTGCATGTGTTACAATGGCTATCACATAATATTATTTGATATCCTAGAATTTTAAACAACTATACAGCTGCACGGCTCATGCTAGGTATTTAAACCTTGACATATTTTAGCTTTCTGGTTTTCATTATTTAATCGTTTTTTTTTTTAAACTAGCTTTTGCTACAATCGCACAACTTCTAATTTGGGTAATGGACATCCAAGATTCCAGCTTATCTGTTTTTGTATCAGTGAGGAAAATGAATCTCTATATCATTGCCTTTTCAAATAACCATGGCTATGTTTTAGTTCTTTTATCACTGCAATAATAAAATCTCTGTTGTCTTCTATACCTTTTTTGAAGCCCAGTGATTAATCTTATGACTATGATTCTACATTCTTGTTGTTACACTGCTTTAATCTATTTTGATCAATTCTTTAACGGTCACTTCTTCCTGGAATTTCGCCTGAGGGGAATTCTTCCGTTTCATCATTTTGGATAGTTTTCTATCCCTTATGTGTTTTAACATTGTTGTTGTGGTGGTGGTGGTTTTTGTTGTTGTTTTGTTTTCTTTTGTTTTGTTTTGTTTGTTTTATGTGCTCTGCACCTGAGAGCACTGCTACTTTAAAGTGGGCTCATACCCTCTCCATGGCCTGGCCCTTCAGGAGGTGTGTTTTGGAAAGTGTTACTTGCTTGGTGTTGCTATGAAATTTGTTGTTTGATTTCTCATCTCAGAGTGATTTTTGAAAATCCCGCGAGGTGTGCTTTGATGAGTTCCTTGAAGTACCAAATGAAGTAATTGGAGGTTTGCACTATCTTGACAGGGGTTAAAACACCTTAAGTTGCCACGGATGGGTGTTCTTGCCCTTCCCAACAATGGGGGTTACTCCTGGTAGTGAGATCCTGGAGATGTGATGGCGCCAAAGCCCCAGCTCCACACAGACAGCTCCTCTGAAAAGCTCTAGGCAGCTGCACTTAAGAAAGCCGCTCATTTGCTGATTTCCCAGGGGTTACCTTGGGCAAAATTGCGGATTTTTTCAATTACATGACCCCATCTATTTCTTCTACCAGCCAGATCTTAGATTGTAGGCAAATGATACCTCCGAGTTTGCTTTTCCAATTTGTAAAGGGGAAGTATAATGCCTATGTCCAGTATAGCGGTGAGATTATAGGTAATGCCTGTAAAACGTGTGGAAAAACTCCTGGCACATTACACTCCATAAACACTGTATTTTGTTTTGATTTCCTCATAGTTGTCACTACATCCATACAAACTGTATCTCCAGGGTGGGGTCTTATGTAGGTCAAAATGTAAGCTACACCATAGAAGCTATCAACGAGGCAAAATGTTTCTCCTATGCTTGAGGACGTGACCCTTCCCTTTTTTGTATATGTAGACTAAATTTGGTGGTAGAGATTATTGAAGACTTGAATGTATATTGCAGTCTAGCTCACCAGGAGATAGTTAAAAATCCCCTATTTCAGGCATTGTGTAACACATATTGAACACCTTAGGTTTTAGGTGCTATTAGGTTCAAGTACACAGTGATAATCCAACATGCACGCTCCATATATTCAGGATGTTTCAAACCTTTGCGACAAATGGTACAGGTGTAATAACAACCTGTGGCAAATGCTGTTAAATAGAAGACTAAATGTTATGAGAAGAAATGGCACAGGGGAAAAAATGTAGATTAGAGGATTGGCCAACAAAGGTTTCTTGGGGAGAAAAGTCCTTTATTCAAACTTGGACCCGTAGCAAGAACTGGTAAGGAAACTAGCGAACACAAAATGCATTCTAAGCGGAACCTACCTGGGTCTAATTTGAGCAACCAGGAGAAGAGACCGTCCCGGTCACCTAATGAAAGGAGAATGAGGAAAGATGGCATTAGAGAGATGACAAGGCAGGACTGCCAACGTCTGGTGGTCATGTTACAGATTCTATGTGTCATTTTGAGTACAGTGGAGATTAGAGGGTTTTCTTAAGCAGAGGAATGAACTGCTCAGATTCAGGATTTTTGGATTGCATTCCGGATGCAGTGAAAAGAATGAACTGGGATTTTGGTGGGAAGGGAAAGGCCGCATGGGGCTAAGAACGAAAATGGAGAGTAGGCAGAAGGTGGTGAGAAACTAGCTGGCTTGGCATACGTTGGAGGTGGAGTTGAGAGCCCCTGCTGCTGAGTGGATCACAGGAAAGACATTGAGGAGGGGAGGACTGACAATGAGTCTCTTTCCTTCTTGAGCAACTGGACAAAGCCCCATTAAGACAGAAACACAAAAGGGGTCTTAAGTGGGTCATGGATTTCAATTGATTGTTGATTGGGTATTAATTCATATGCTTAGAGAATTTTGCTTAGAAATTTATCTTTTCATTTTTTGTTTCTACAAATTGCTTCGGTATTACCATCTTGAGGTTCTAACGGATGGTCTCCATTCTCGCTGTCACCAAGACCTTCTTACATAAGAGTATGGACATGATGGGTTATGTAGGTCCATCATCTTCTACCCAGTCTTTGTCATCGTCACAAATACTTAATGGCCAGTGTTGTAGAATAACCTCAAGCTCCAACAGGGTTGGTCTCACTGTTCTCGGAATGCCTGCCCCTCCTTTATTCCCGCACATTTGCTTTTGTCTCCTTTGTCCTCCTCCTTTCTGCCTGCCAACTACAAATTTGCTCATCCTTTAAGATTCTTTGTGCTATGCCTCTGATATGCCTTTCCTGATCAACTCGGCTCAGTGGACTTCTGCTACATGAAACTTGACCTTGAAGTCTCATTGTGCTTTGTATGGTGTTTGGGTTTTTTCGACCCTCAAATATTGAAAGTTTCTTGAAGGCAAGGAGGAGGTTTGCATGCTTTCAGAAACTTTTATAAACGCTCAAACATGGTCAAAGTTTCGAAATCTTTCTTGGTGAAGTGGTTGAGTCAACGTCAAATCAGGTGGGAGGGGGGTCTGCTGAAGGAATAACACTGGACTGTTTGAACCTATCCTTGATATGTTGAATGGACCTAATGAATTTATGAATTGACATATTTTATTTATTTAACTGATACTAGACTAAATCATTTATTTGAAAAGTTACTTTATGATTACGGCGGTCTTACAGTTTATTGCAGAAAATTTAGAAACCAAACAAGAAAGAAAAAAAAAAATGGTCATAAGTCAAACACCTGGAGATAAGCATATCTAAACACCTTTTTTATGTTTATGTATTTTTGGCAGAGAGAGAAAACGAGAGAGAGATGAGCAAGAGTGGGAATTGGGAGGAGAGAGAGAGATAGAGAGAATCATAAGCAGGCTCCACGCTGTCAGTGCAGAGCTCAATGTGGAGCTTGATCGCACACACTGTGGAATCATAACTGAGCTGGAATGAAGAGCCAGATGCTTAACCGACTGAGCCATTCAGGCCCCCCTGGAAGTAAGCACCTCTAACACTGTGGTATAATCATCACGGAAGAGGTATATGTACATGCATTAACCAAAATTTGCTATGTAGCTGTGAATCCCATTTTTGGTGCTCTAGTGATACGAGCATTTCGCTAGGTCACAAATGTTCTGCAGGGCTATGAATTGTAAAGGCCACATAGCATGCCATAAATTATTTAAACATGGCTATTGATCATTTAGGATGTTCCATTTTCTTGCTTCAATTAGTTGCTACAAGTAGAATTAGCTTTTCATGGTGTAGACACAGTTTAGTAAATGTCAATTAAAAAATAAAGAGAACTGCAGCCGGTAATGTGAGGCGGAGGAACAGGTAAGACCAGATTTCGCTTCACCTTGTCTATTGCTGGGAGTCTTTACACCCTTCTCTCCCTCTTCCTCTTTTTCTCCTCCTTGGCCTACAACCTCCACCTCTTTATTCCTCCTTCTTCTCATCCTCGTTTCTCTGTCTATGCTGGCCTCCTTGCTTCCCATCAGTACACACGTTCACAATCCTGCCTTGGGGAATTCATGGGTCCAGTCCTTCTGCCTAGATCACCTTCCTGTCAGCAGGTAGTTCTCTCATTTCCGTGATGTGCTTATTCAACTGACACCTTTTTCAGTAGGGCCCTCTGTGTCGAGTATTTCACCCTGTCTAGTATTTTACACCACCTCCCCCAATGCTTATATTCTCTCCAAGATGTATTTACTTGTTTTTCCCCATTCATTATTCTCTACCATAGTTTCTATTTCCATTATCTTTGTTAGTCTCCCCCACTGGACTATTAAGCACCAAGAGCGCAGTGGTCCTTGCTCCTTTGGTTCATTAATGGATCCTCAGGGGGTAGACTGTGTTGTCTCATTCTAAATGCTCTAAAAGTATGTATTGAATGATTCAATGAATCAACATCACTCCTTCTTTCTTAAGAATGTTTTATAATTTTGTACATTACACTTACATCTATGATCCATTTGAGTGAATGATTGTATAAGTGATGAATTTAGATCACGGCTTCTTTTAATTAAATAATTAATTAATTAATTAATCAATGAACCAATTGATTAAACAATTAATTACTTAGTTAATTGATGACTATTGCATACGAACACTTAATTGTTCCAGTAATACTTGGGAAAGACTATCTCCCTTTTTCTGTTAGGTTGGCTATATGTCATTATCAAAAGTTGGGTGAGGATGCTTGTGTATGGGGTCAGTTTCTGGATTCTCTGTTCTATCTCTTGATCTGTGTGTCCATCTTTCTTCAATATCACACTGCCTTGATTACTGGACGTTTATATTAAGTCTTTAAATGGTGCAACATGAGTTCTCCAACTTGGTTAGTTTTCAGAGCTGTTTGGCTGTTCTCGTTCCTTTGTCTTTTCACACATATTTTAGAATGAGCTTGCTGATATCCACAAAAAATCCTGGGATGTCGACTGGGATTATGTTGAATCTCTAGACAAGTTGATAATTGACATCTTACTAGCGAGACTTCCATGGCTAGATATGGCATATCTCTCCATTTATTTATATCTTCCTTGATTTACCCAATCAGCCTTCTGTGGCTTTTCGCGTACAGATCCTGTGCATGCTTGTTAGATTTAAATGTAAGTATTGCAATGTTTGGTGTGGTTTTAAATGGTTCTTGAAAAAACAGTTCATATTCTAATTGTTCATTGCTTATGTATAAAAATGAGACTGAGTTTTATATATTGACCGTGTATTCTGGGGCTTATTTAATTATGTTTGAGTTGTAGAAAACTGATGTATACACCTTAGAATTTGTTTCATGTTGATAATCACATGATTTAGGAGTTGAGGCAGTTTTAAGGGCAACTGGATGGCTCCATCAGTTGACTACCAGACTGCTGGGTTCAGCAGCTCAGGTCATGGTCCTATGGTCAGGGGATTGAGCCCCGTTTGGGGCTCTGTGCTAAGCATGGGGCCTGCTTAAGCTTCTCTCTCTGTCTTTCTCTCTGTCTCTTTCTCTCCCCGTCTCTGCTCATTCTCTCTTTCCAAAATACGAATTGAAAAATCAAAAAATAAAAGAATCGAGATACTTTTTATTTTCACTTTTTCCAATGCGAAGCCTTTTCTATGCCTTTTCTGTACATGCCACGCTTGTAAGCAGGGGAGATACTGGTGTTTATGTTGATTTGTACACAGAACTGGCTGATTCCCTGCTTTATTTTCTCCTTCCTTGGATTTCTCCCAAACTTTCCCCAATCAAATTAGGATTCAGAGGGACCCTATTCTAGTTTCGGTTCAGGATGGCTGTGTAGGAAGGCCTTGAACTCAACTCCTCTAAGGTGAAAGAAGGTTTCAACTACCTTCACATCCACCTTAAACTTTCTAATTGATTCACTTTTTCTTTCCAGCTTCTCTCTTTCTTTATGTTTATTTATTTTTGAGACAGAGGGAGACAGAGCGCAAGTGGGGGACGGGCAGAGAGAGAGGGAGACATAGAATCTGAAACAGGCTCCAGGCTCTTAGCTGTCAGCACAGGTCCCAATGTGGGGCACGAACCCAGGAGCCATGAGATCATGACCTGAACTGAAGTCGGATGCTTAATCAGCTGAGCCACCCAGGCACCCCCTCCCCACTCTCAGCTTATCTCTTAATTCAGGATCCTGAATGCAAAGTAACACCTCATGGGAACTGAAACTACGCCTCTAGCAATAAGGACTCCCTGAGCCAATAAGACTCCACCCTCAAGCCCAAGACAATGACCAACCTGACCTTAGTGACCACCTGTGTGTACCTACCTCTTTTTCTCCCACATTTTCCTACATACACCTGGAGGTATTTTCAGCACTTTACAGAGAGTCTTTGTTGGGAGTCTGCTGTATCTCTGGTGTCGGCCTCTGAATAAGTTCCCCATTTGTTTCACCTCCACTAGTTCCTTTGAATTGCGATTTTTGTCAGTAATGAGTAGCCAAACCTCACCTTTTTTGGTCCCCTGGAGCGAGGTGCTCTTGTGCCTGAACTCCCTGACTATATTTTCTGGTGAACCAGCCAGAAGTTGTATTTCCAATTTGTCCAGCTCCCTGGGGATTGCACCCATTGATATAAGAATTCCTCCTGAGGAGCTGAGGACTGACTGCACTGATGGTGCCTAACAAAACATAGAAAATCAAAAGACAAGAGCAAGACAGTGAGACAGTAACAAATGAAACACTCACTCTAACGTTGCCAAGGGCAGTTGAGGAAGGACCAGAAACAGACTCCTCTGTCCTTGGGCAGAAAACAGAAAGAAAAAAAACAAACAAACGCAAAACACAAAATACATGAAAAATAAGGAAAAAGAAAGCCAAATAAAGCACAACACAAGTTCATCAAGAAAAAGAAAGAGAGTACAGAAAAAAATAATCAGAGAACTACAAAAGCAACCAGAAAACAAAGAACAAAATTACAATTAGTACATAACAGTCAACAATTACTTTAAATATAAACGGCTGAAGTGCTCCAGTTAAAATACATAGGGTAACAGGATGGATAAAAAACAACACTCACCCATATGCTGCCTAGCACAGTCTCACTTCAGACCTAGACACATACAGACCGAAAGTGAAGTGATGGAGATACATTTCCCATGCACATGAAAGCAAACAACAACAAGGACAACAAAAATAACATCAAACAACAACACCACCTCAGAACCAGGTAGCAACACCTATATCAAACCAAATAGACTTTAAAATCCATAATAAAATATTATCAAACTCCACACAACAACACACTAAAATGATTACGTGGCTTTTATTCCAGGGAAACAAAGATGGCTCATCAAGTCAATCAACATAATATCCCACCTCTACAAAACGGAGGGTAAACATCATATGATTATACCAATAAATGCAGAAAAAGCATACGACAAAATTTAACATGTATCCATGGGAAAAGTTCTCAACAAAGTCGGGGGGGCAGACATGCCTCAACCCATGAAAATATTATTTTATATATATATATATTTTAATTTTTTTTCAACGTTTATTTATTTTTTTGGGACAGAGAGAGACAGAGCATGAACGGGGGAGGGGCAGAGAGAGGGAGACACAGAATCGAAAACAGGCTCCAGGCTCTGAGCCATCAGCCCAGAGCCCGACGCGGGGCTCGAACTCATGGACTGTGAGATCGTGACCTGGCTGAAGTCGGACGCTTAACCGACTTCGCCACCCAGGCGCCCCTTATATATGGTTTATATTAAAAAGTTCACACTGAACATCTCAATGGTGAAAAACTGAGAGCCTTCCCTCTAAGATCAAGACCAAGATAAATATGTCTACTTTTGCCACTTGTCTTTCTTATAACACTAGATGTCCTAGCCAAAAGAATCAGATAAGAAAAAGAAATTAAAGTCATCTACGTTTGTAAACAAGCTAAACTGTCACTATCCGCAGATGACATAAGAATATGCATAGAAAACCCTAAAACTTTCCCCCCAAAACTACTAGAAGTAGTAAACGAATTCAGGAAAGTTGCAGATACGGAACTGATACACAGAAATTGGTAGGGTTTCTATATAATAATAATGAGGTCACAGAAAATGAAATTAAGAAAACAACACCGTTCATAATTGCACCAAAAAAAGAGAGAGAGTAAAATAGCTACGACTCAACTTATTGAAAGTAGTGAAAGACCTGTAGTGTGAAAACCATAAGTCAATGATGAACTTGAAGATGACAAAAACAAATGGAAAGATATCCCATGATCATGGACTGGAAGCATTAATCTCATGACAATGTCCATATTACTCATAATTCTCTACAGCATCAATGCAATCCCTATCAAGATACCAAAGGCACTTTTCACAGAACTGAAACAACTAATACTAAAATTTGTATGGGACCGCAAAAGACCCTGAATAGTGAAAATAATCTTGAAAGACAAAAACATACCTGGAGGTATCAAAATCCCAGATTTCAAGATGTACTACAAAGCTTCAAGTAAACCAATTAGTATGGGTAGTGACACAAAAACAGACACATAGGTCGATGGGACAGAATAGAAAGCCCAGAAATAAGCCCATGTTTATGTGGTAAATTAACCTATAACAAAGGAGGCAAGAATAAACAATGGGAGAAAGACAGTCTCTTCAACAAATGGTATTGGGAAACCAGGAAATCTATATGCAGGTAGCTAGGACCTAACACTAATGCTGGCCTGGGCTCTGGCCCTAAAGGCACCTAGCTTGGACGTCCAAAAGATAATGGATGGGACCAATTACCATTGGGGAAAATCCTGAGTGGAAGTTACACTCTCTCCATGACATTTCCACCGCTGTGATGGAGTTGGAGGAAGAGATCCTGAGACAGTTTCAGTCTGGCCCACCCATGTGTTTGGCTCCACCCTTCCAACGCTAGCCCTGACCCATAACCGCACATGGGTCCTCAATTCAGTCCTGCAGGGAAATCACATCACTGTGGCTGGTTGGACCAAAGGCACTTCCGGGGAACTAACCCTACCCCTACCCACTGCTCTGCCTCTAAGCGGGATCACATTCTAAGGCTGAGAAAAGAAGCGGTGGGACATGGATTCCTCCTTTTTCTACCCTGTGTTCTCTTTGGGACCTCAGGAGATTGAATGCTGCCCACCCTCACTGGGGACGATCGTGCTTTACTAAGTCCACCAAATCAAATGCTAATCTCACCCAGAAACACTCTACAAATATCCCGAGAAAAAATGTTTAGTCTTGGGCACCCCACGGCCAACTCAAATAGACACGTAATAACAACCATCAAAGGGTCATTCTTGTTTTGCTTCCCTTCCCTCATTCACCTCCTATTGCTAACTTTCAAGTTCTGAAGTCGTTGCTTTTTATATTCTGACCAGTGTATAGCGTTAAGAGAAATTCGAGGAAAGTTGTCTTGTGCAGGGACTAGTGTTTCAGTTAATATGAAAATGTTTTCGGTAAGGTAAGGAAAAAAGATCTTAGCTATGGCACCAACATACTCCACGTTACTTTGTCAGGGGTGGCCCTTAGCTTTCCAAACCCTTAACACGCTCATGGGAAGGCAGTTTAACATGGGTGAGAACATGCATCTTGGCATAGGAGCAGAGTTGGACCATCCCAGCCACACCACTCGTGTTTGTGTTATCTTGGACCAATTACTTAACATATCTGAAACTCAGTAGCCTAATTTATAAAATGGAAATAAAAACAAAGGGTCAAAAAGATTAAATGACACTGTTGGCAAGGTGCTTAATCCAACACCTGACAACACGGAACAAGTGCTCCACAGATGATAGCCATCATTATCCTCATTTGAACAGCTAAGACAGGCTAATATTCTGTCTGGGGTCAGATACCTAGGGGGGAATCTCAGGTCTTCTGACACTGATTCTTTAATTTGGAGGAAGCCCAGGGCCAGGATGGCTGAAAGAGTACAAGGAGGTAGACCAGTAGGCCAGTCCTCTATCCACCTCTTATTTGAAAGTCCAGTTGTATATTCATCTCTTTCCTTCTACTGAAAAAAAATGCAAATCCCTCCCTCTAGAAGAAATGATACACAGACGCTTGCATATAATATTAAGTGTTAGGTTCTGTAAAACTTGGACATACATCATCTCATTTAATCTCACAATGGCCCTTCATATGGGAGTCCTTATTCCAATTTCCAGGTGAGGAAATTGAGACCTAGGAAAGTCAAGTGCCTTCCCCATAACTTGTTTATGACCGTGTTAGACAACAACTCTAGACTCCTACTCCATGTCCAGTGTGTTTTCTTCTGTGCCACAGTTTGTTCTCTTCCAAGGCGAACACTGCTAAAGAATCATTGGAACAAAGCAGTAAAAAAAAAAAAAATCATTTAAAACGTCTAGTTTTCACCCAAGCACTGCTTTCTGGGTGACATTGGTGTGTTTCCTCTCTGAGAAACAAAGGTGAGAAATTCCAAATCTCGGCCTTTGTTACGGAGTTATGAAGACCAGTAAAAATTAGTAAAGCTCACTGGCAGATTAAGCTTTCCAAGTCGAAGACATTAGTTTCAATTCTCATATTATGTGTGTTAAAGTGGGAGCTGGGATTTCACATGGCTTTGACAATCGGCATCAATTCCTTTCTTCAAGATTTGACCGCATATTCTCATTTTTTTCCTTTTTTTCTCCTTTCTGACTATACTTCCAATCTGCCAGCTCATCCCTAGTTTCTCCTTATGTCTAGCAATGGCCATTCTCCATATGTCCACATTATCTGTCATCAAAGGAGAATAAAAAGATAAAAGAACAAAGCCAGAGAAGTAAGACTCAATACTAAATTGTAAATTGGTGTTAACACTTCTACTTCCAGCCAAATGTAATAACAAACACTAGATTTATACTCCTTATGGAAGCAGCTAAAAGCGTAGACAAAATATATAAGAAGCTGTTCTCAAACATCAGACATGAGGCAGTGAAGGGTAGTGATCCCTGATATTGGGAAATAAGTGAAATGGTTCCTATAGTGCCCTAGCTTATTGACTAGGCTGGGTTTTGAGTCTGTGGTATAGAGAGGAGGAAGCTGGCATAGCCCAAAATTTTCCCTGCATTGTGGAGGGGGTAGTCACTGATTCAGGAAGACTACTATATTTCACAGAGCAGGGTACCAAAGAAGAGAAAGTTGTTCACACAGAGAACTCCAGAGATCAACAGATGGTCTGCCTTGAGTTTTCAATTGAATATTGATAAACTCTTGTGTATGAGGACACTGAGACCAGGGGAAGGAACAATACCCACTGCCATACAGGGTCAGGAATAATGCCTGACAGCCAGTGTGGAAGACCTCACAATGTACATGCCATTTGGAAAATACTTGATTTTTGTGTCAGTTACTGGACAAAAATTATCCCTAAACTAAGTGCTCTCTGTGCCTTGCCCAAAATATCTTTAACGAAAGACCTGAAGGATCAAGCTATTTGTAATTAACTAAACCCTGTCCTAAAACAAAGGCAAGGGTATTTTTAGGAATCTAAAAGTTTCCAGCATCTGACAGGCTAAAACTGACCATGTTTGGCAACCCATAAAAAATTATCGGGCATGCAAAGAAGCAGGAAAATAAGACACGTAAGGAAGGGGAACTCAACTGACACTGACCCAGAAATTACACAAATGATATAATTTATACATCCGAACATTCAAATAGTCATTATAACTATTATCAGTATATCCAAGAAATTATAGGGCAGAATGAGCATGTTAAAAAGAGACATGCAAGTGGTATGTAAGACCTGTTCTAATTATTATTTTTTTAATTATTATTATTTCTTTTCTTCTACTTCAGCCTTCAACTGTACCTCCTCCCCTATTTTCCTAAGGTGGAAGTTTAGGCTACTAATTTAAGGTCTTTCTCCTTTCCGATTTTGTTACGTTTATGTACTTAATTTGAGAGCGAGAGAAAGCATGTACGTGAGCAGGGGCATGGCAGAGAGAGGGAGAGAGAGAATCCCAAGCAGGAACCCAATACAGGGGCTTGATCTCATGACCATGATAGCATGACCTGAGTGGAAACTAAGAGTTGCGTGCTAAAAACACTGAGCAGCCAGATGTCCGAAGGTCTTTCTACTTTTCTAATAAATGCATTCAATGTTGTACATTGTACTGTAAGCCATGTTTTCACTGCCCACCCCACCCCGCCCTGCACATTTTGGTAGGTTGTATTTAATTTTCATTGAGTCCAAAGTACTTTGAAATTTCTCTCAAGATTCCTTCTTTGATGTGTTATTTAGATGTATGTTCTTTAATCTCTAAATATTTGGGGACATTTCCTGCCATCTTTTCATTATTGCTTTCAATCCAGTTCAATTCCAGTGTGGCATGACAACATACTTTGTGTGGTTTCTATTCTTTGAAATTTGGTAGGATGTGTTTCATGGCCCAGAACATGTTCTGACTTGGTGCACGTTCTGTGTGAACTTGAGAAACATGTTTATTCAACTACTGTTCGATAAAACATTCCATACGTATCAGTTCGATCTAGGTGATTACTGCTACTGCTTCGTCCAGCTGTAGCCTTACCTATATCCTTCTAGACCTGTCAGTCACTGACAGAAAGGTGTTGAAGTCTCTACTATAATAATGACTTTTTCTCTTTCTCCTTCAAATTCTAAAAGTTTTTCCATCATGTATTTTCATTCGCTGTTGTTAGGTATAGAAAATTAGGGATTGATATGTTTTCTTACAGAACTGACCTTTTTATCTCTCTATAGAATCTCTTTATATAATGACACTCTTTATCTCCCTAGAGTTTCCTTGATTGGAAGTTTGCTTTGCGTGGAGTTAATGTAATTACTCCAACTCTCTTTGGATAAGCTCTAGCATGATAAATCTTTCTTCATCCTTTTACTTGTAACCTATCTGTATCTGTATATCTCATGTGAATTTCTTATAGACAATATAGAGTTGCATCTTGTTTTTGGATCTCCTGTGACAATCTCTGAGCTTTAATTGGTATATTTAGACTATTCACATTTGATGTGAGTATTGATATAGTTGGAATAATATCTGCCATGTTTGTAACTGTTTTCTATTCACTGCATTCATACTTTGCTTCCTTTCTATCTTCACCTTTTTCTGCCTTCTGGATTTTAATGCAGCAGTTGGTATATTCCATTTTCTTCTTTCTCTTAGCATATTCATTACACTTGTTTATTTTAAAAGTTGGAGTGGGTTCCCCTTTATTTGCATTTGCATTACTCATTTATAACTAGTCAAATTCCTCTTTCAAATCACACTATACCCCTTCACAGGTAGTGCAGCTACCTTATAACAGCTGTCTCAATTCCTCCATCCCACGCCTTCTAATATTGATGTCATCTACCTCCTTATCCATAGGCTATGATCACCGAGTATATTGCTGCTGTTATCACTTTAAGAAATTGTTATCTTTCAGATAAGTTGGGAATGAGAAAAATAAGCTATTTTCTCTTACCTTTCCTTATTCCTACTCTAATCCTCTTCTTTTTTAAGCATAGATCTAAATTCCTTATTTGTAACTTCTGTCCCTATTCCTTTTTCTAAAGACCTTGTCTTGAGAGAGACAGGGGGCACAAATGAGCAAGGGGCAGAGAGAGAATCTCAGGACAGGCAGAGAGAGAGGGAGAGATAATGGGATCTCACTCAAAGCATGGCTCATGCTCACTTGCAGGGGGGTGGAGCTCACTTGATGTGGCACTTGAACTCACAAACTGTGGGACTTGAACTCATGAATGCTGACATCATGACCTGAGCTAAAGGCAGGTATTTAACCACTGAGGTATCCTCGAAGGAACTTTTTTATTTTATGTATTTATTTCTTGCAAGGCAGATCTACTAGTGATAAAGTCTTTCTTTTTTTGTTTCACAACGTATTACTTGTTTTAGGGTTGTTGTTGTGGTAGTTTTGTTGTTCTTGTTGTTTACAAAGGTGAGGGATTGTAAAATTCAGATGCTTTGGTGAAGAGTAACATACTCCATGCCTAACATCTTTTTTAATGTTTATTTATTTATGTTGAGGGAGAAAGGGGTGGCGGGGGTGCGGTAAAGAGAATTCCAAGCAGACTCCATTCTGATAGCAGAGAGCCCTATGTAGGGCTCAATCTCATTAAACATGAGATCATGACTTGAGCAGAAATCAAGGTTGGATGCTCAACCGACTGAGCCACACAGGCACACCTACAAGTCTTTTTTCTTCAGTTTGAAATACACTTTTGCAGGACATAGAATTTTCAAGGGGTGTTTTTTTTTTTTTCCTTTCAACACTTTTATGTATTTGTATATGTATTTTATTTTTATTTATTTTTATTTTTAATATATTTTTATTTTTATTTTTTCTTCTACCCTGGCTAGGAAGAAAGGGATAGATGGGGTAAGAGGAGAGAGAGTGATGCTGGCTGGAGGAAGGGCATCATCTTAGCCTGGCTGGTGAAGTGCCGTCTGACAGAGACATTAAATGGAGCATTGAAACAAACGTGCAGTCATCTGAGGGAAAGAAAAAAATATTTCGAAATACACTGCCTTTGGATTCGCTATAAATCTACACACTACTGTGGGGGGGATGTTTTCTTTCTGTTTTATTTTACAGGAACAGAGAACACATATATACATGTGCACACGCACACACACACACAGTCTCTGAGCACCTAGTAAATGTCAGGCATGCTAGACACTTCAAGTGTTATTTCATTTAATCATACAAGCACTTGAATTAAATGAGTCATCCAAGATGACACATTTGTTGAAGGAAGCAGAATTCGAAGCCAGGTCTGACCCTGGTGCATGTGCCTCCGAGGCAAGATTCTCTACTCCTAGATGGAAAGACTGCACATCCCAGCCTCCTCTCCCACCTCTAATGCATCCATCCTGCACGTACATGCATACTTGCACAAAGAAGAAGGACTAACACTCATGGCTGGGCACCTAGTAGTATTCAGTCAATAACCACAGCTGACTTGAATACATCAAAAGATTCCACATTCCAAAAACAACCATGCACAGAACTCTCATATCCTAGGACTGTACTTTGATACAAAATAGCAGAGAATGATAATAAACTAGTTATCTTGTGTAGCATGAATATTAATGCTGAGTCGGCCCAGTGAAACTAAAGCCCTCGCCAGGTGGTTAAAGAAACTACTACACAAAAAAACTTTGGGACTCAGGAAGGAGAGATCATTTTTTGGAGGGGGGGTATAGGTCTGCATGAGAGAGGTTTTGTTGTTGTTGGTGGTGGTGGTGTTGTTGTTAATTCTTACTCTCCTTTTTCAAACAAAAGGTGAGTGTTTCTAACCTGCATAAAAATGATCTCTTGGGGTGCTTGGTTGCATCAGTTAGTTAAGCTGAGATCTTGATTTAATCTCAGATCATGATCTCATGGTTGTTGAGATTGAGCCCCTCATCAGGCTCTGTACTGAGCATGGAACCTACTGGGATTCTCACTCTCTCCTTCTGCCCTTCCTCTCTCTAATTAAATACACATTAAAAATATTTTTTATTTAAAAATTAAAAAAAAGTATCTCCAAAGCTACCACAGAAATTCTCCAGAGTACATCTATCATAAAAAGAACGACACGGTGGTTTCTAGTCTATAGATAGTGAAACAGTAGCAACCACTGTTCTCATTTTCCATGTGGCCAGTGAGGAATATAACATATTACCAATACTCAGGCGGAGAGAGGGAACATGAATAAAAAAATATACCTGGAAGAGTGAAAAGCTGATGGCATCTGCGATGCCGCCTGTGCCTGGCGTGCAGCTCTAAAATGTCTAGTTTATCACACAGGGGGATGCAGCAGAAGTCCCATCCCACAGAGGCCCTACTCACCAGGCTGCTGTCAAGCAGTGCTTTGGTATTTCTAGAATCAAACTCTGGTCCTGAAATACCAAACTGAAGTTATTTCAACTTTTTGGATCTTTCAGATAATTTTCATCAAATCTGGTACTTAAACAATTTCTTCAGTAGGATTTTGTCCCATTTTCTCCCTCCTCTCCATCTGGGACTCCTATTATACATGTGTTACATCATTATGTTGGAACACCTGATATTGTCACACAGTGCTCTACTGATTTGTGTCCAATTTTTCTCCCCTCTCTATTGTTTGGGTTGGGACATTTCTCTTGATTTACCTTCAGGTTCACTGATTCCTTCTTCTATTTCTAACCTACTGAGTTAATCTAGGGAAATGTTATTTGAGTTATGTATTTTTCAATTTCATAAATTTCACTTTTTAGAAAATCACTTTCAATTGTCTATTGTGATTCCCGGTGGACTCACATCATGTTCCCTACTGTATCTTTGCATACATTTTCCTTTAGGTTTTAAATATAGCAGCTGCTGGAAGTCTTTGTTAAACCCAAAGGTGCACCTAGTCAGTATCTATTTAACTAATCTTTTTCCTTAGTATGGGTTAAACTTTGATAATGTGCATGTTTATTATTTTTTAGATGAAGAGTAAACCCTTGTTTAGATTATCTGCTCATTTGAGTGCATGCACACGCATGCACACACGCCTTGGTATCATGACTGGCAAGAGATAACATTCTCTCTACTCTTACTAATTAGCATCTCCATAACAAAATCCTAGAAACAATGACACACTGATACATGCTAATACAGGCATAGACTCCCTTTATAAAAGGGGCCACTAAAGAACAATTTAAGTTGCTTGAGGAGGAAAGAAGGGATTTGAGATCCAGGATGAACACGTGTACCTTTTGAAATTCACATCCACAAACTACCTATTCATTTAAAAAACAAAAACAAAAACAAAGCTGTTTCACTGATACTCAGCAACAGCACTGTGTATTAAAACCTAAAAGCACCTGTTGGTTTGCATTTACTCCCTTCTCATTATAATCGATTCTTAACTACGAAATAGCAAAATGCATCTTTAAAGCAGGAAGCAAGAGTTAGCCTCCAAAACATGGCTAAACCGCCACATCATACACTTTTGTGTTTACAACCATCATCCGTTTATGAACCAAATAAGTGAGGTACCACTCCAATGGTATTCAGATGCTAGCTGACTATTAGCCTTTCAACTACTGACAGTGGGGACAGGTTTGGAAATCCTATTCCGTTTAAAAGTAGCAAGCAGATCTCTTTTAACACGAAAGGGACTCAGAGCTGAGCAGAAAAGGTGGGAGCAGTGAATTTACTCCTGGATGGGAAAACCTAGGTTGGCTGAAGTCAGAAGATGCTTTTGAGATCAACTTGTTAAGAAGCTCCCCATCTGAGAATCTTGGAACTGAGAAAACAGAAATGATCTCCTGCACTTATTCAACATTTCAAGGAGAATTTTTAAAGACCTCATAAGATTATCAGTGAAAAAGCTGCTCTGGATAACCAATACAGGTATTTTTTAGGCCCTACATCTTTTCTGGTCATACCAGCATTACCAACATTATTTCTCATCATCAGCGCCCAGGACAATAAGTTTCTCATTTCCCCGCATTGATACTACATTCTCTCTACCTTATATGCCAGTCCCCACTGTCCTTTAAACTTCTCTTTATCTTACAAGATCCACCTCAAGTATTATCTCTTTAAAAAAAAAAAAAGAACACATTTTTATTTGTTTTGAGACACACACAGAGAGAGAAAGTGAGAGAGAGAGAGAGGGGCAGAGAGAGAGATAGAGAGAGAGAGAGAGAGACAGAGAGAGAATGAGAGCACAAGCAGGCGAGCACCAGAGTGAGAATCCCAAGCAGGCTTAACCAACTGAGCCACCCAGGAGTACCATCTCTTAATGAAAATATTATCTCTTAATGAAAGCATGAGCTCTGCAGCCAGCTTACCTGCCTGGGTCCAAGTTGCGGCGCTAACACTGATTGTAAGACTAGTCTAGGTCTCATCAGGTATCCCGTCTGCATCCCAGGTCCTTCCCCAGCAAAATGGAGATAATGATAGTACCTACTTCATCAGACTGATGTGGAGATTAAATAAGATAATGCATATAAAGCACTCAGCAAGGAATAAACAACAAACGTGCAGTTGTTGTTACTATCATATAGTATGGGTTCTATAACTAATCAGGTTTCCCAAAGGTGCCCATAAACTTAATAATCCAGGTGGCGTGTTCTTTCTAAAATTCCAAAACCAAAGATATCACTTGACTCAGTTTTTCTAAGGCCAAACACCCAAAGGGAGTCCAAGTTCTAATAAAACACCCGACATGTTAATAACCCTGTAGAAGGTAGACAGGCTATCCTACCATACGATGAAATTCACAAAGCTAGTCACTGCATGCAGATGTTATCACCACAGCATCAGACTTTGCAGAACATTTTCAATGATAAAACCACCACAAAAAAAAAAAAAAATTCTGGGAGCCCTGAGAAAAGTGGAGTGAACTTCACCTCAAGCAGATTTTGCAAGCTCCTAAAAATGTGATTTGCCCCTGTACTTCTTAGTCTCTCCTTACCTGGACCAGATGATACTACCAACACCTAAGGAAAACACTGAAATTCATTATTTTGAATTTGACAATGCCAAGTAGCCTTTATTTAATATCATTCCTGATAACACCCAGTCATCCTGTAAATATCTTAAAGTGCTCCAAATACAGTTTTTTTCATCTGCCATTCAAGTACTGCTTCAAATCAACCAATGATAATAAAGACAGCTTTCAAGAAGCAATGGACATCCAGGCAAGGACTGAATCAGGAAAGATCATACATAGCTGCTCCTCACTGAGTCTCCCCTGCTTCATCACACTATCTTCGTGTGTTCAAGCAAGAATCCTCAGGAGTAATTCTGGATCCGACCCCCACCCCCACCCCCGCCCTAATCCCCAAATCCAGCTGGTCTGATTGGCTCTACCTCCAAAGCAGATGTCTAATTGAGAAAGCTATCATCTCCATGGTAACCACACTGGTCCAAATGACCATTTCTCACCGGGACTACTATAATATCTGCTAAAGGGTACTGCAGCTTCCTAAGTGGTATCTACTCACAGCATGATGATATTGGTAGGATAGACAGACTATGCCACTGCGTGGGAAAAAAAAAACTGGATTAAAAAAAAAGTACTTACTTTATGATCTCACTCATCTAGAACTGTACAAAATAGAAACAAATATATTGTGACAGAATGCAGATCAGTAATGGGTGGCAGAGAGGGGCAAGAGGAAAGGATGACCAAGGGACACAAGGAAACTTTTCGGTGATGGGTATGTTCACTATCTAGACTGTGGTGGTTTCATGGATATGTGTGTGTATATACTTTTTGATCTGTGTGTATACACATCCACACTGATGTATAAACTTATCAAATAGCACACTTTAGTTTCCTGCAAGTTATGCCAATTATACTACAACAAAACTTTTTAAAAATAAAAACAAACAGGATGATATTCTTAATAAAATGCAACGTGTGGGATTTGCTTCAAATAAACCAGGGGAAGAGGGGAGCAAGGACAAAACGGGTAGAAATACAGATGAAACAAGATTAGACATGAGTTGATAATGTTTACAACTAGTCCTAAGGACATGGGGGTATGATATACTAATGTCTTGACTTTTACATATTTGAAATTTTCTATAATAAAAACAATTTTTAAGTTAAAGGGGAGCAAATCATGAACCAGGATAAACTAAAAGAAGAAAATTACTATGCTGGCTCCAGAGCCCAGACTGCTGGTAGCCAAAGACTTCCTTAGAAGTTGAAGAGCAGGGGAATGTGGATTTTAAAGGGAGACATTTTATTCTCTACTCTATCACCTGAGAAACGTGCATGCTCCTTTGAGAGCTACGCCATCCTTTCCCTGGTTGGCTCAAAGCTGGGCTCCCTTGCACACTCTCTCTGACACACACACACACACACACACACACACACACACACTTCCCACAGATGGACAAGAATCTCTCTAAGGTGCCCGCCCAACTCCATGGCCAGTACATAAACTTCACCAGTACTCAGGACTAGACATCCTCACTAAGGTCTTCCCAGAACAAAATGGAAGAAAACAGCCTCTGTCAGTCCCCCTCTCCTGCCTGTTCAGTTTCCTCCCTCCTGCCAGGTCTCCCTGACCCCCAACCAACCTTGCTGTCACAGCCCATTCTATACGTACCTGAGAAACCTAGCTAGTGTTTGATTCTGCAGCAAAATGCAACAAAGTTCCAAAAGGTCTCAGCCCTCCCAGGCCGATGAGTCAGCAGGAAAACAGGAGGCCAAGAATCACACCAGGAGAATTCTCATTCCAGCTGTACCACATCCTAACTGAAGATGCACAGTGAAGCTGTCATCCAACAGCAGTCTAGCTCCGCATCTGTAGGCCTCTAGCCCACCTGCATTGCTACCAGGCTCGGGGACACATCCAACGATTTTGTTTCTTGAGCACCGTCTGGGCTGTGTTTGCTTTGTTTCAAATGTCTGCCTCTAGGGTAAACTAGATTTTGAAACACAAATATGCACAATTCCCCAAGGTAAAAGACACGTCCAGGAGTCTGTTCACTGCAGTCATCCATATCCCCAAAGCACTGATTTCTACCGTGTACATAATTAGAGAGAAGAAGCGGGCAGACACCTGCCCAATGACAATGAAAAAGCAACAGAGGGTGATGGAGAACCCCACGTGATGTAGTAGCTGGAAGCCCAGAAGTCAAGAATTACCCACAACCACCACGGAGGCAGGGGCATACCTCGAGAACAGAGCCTGGCACACAGAGTCCTTCAGTCAGTTTTCGGTGAGTGGTGAATAAAGCCACAGGTGGAACAATAAACGGACAAGTAAGCGAGCAAAGGCTGACAAGGGAAAACCCACCTGTTCTATGGTGGTGTAGAGAAAGTAGGTGCTTTTAGCAATGTCAGTGAGAGGGTAAACATTACGGAACAGGCGAATTAATGAATTTTTCTTGCAGTCCCCAGCATCAGGGAATTGGGCCTCAATCTACCAAGTAAGCCTGACTCTGACATGGTGCCTTCCATAGTTCATCTGTTCTGTACATTCAACACAGCCAATGTGAAGGTTTTAAGTAAGGAAGCAGCGACTTTGTCAAAAACGTAAGTACATCACTGATAGAGGCGAGTGTTTACTGACTCGCAGTTAAGGGGGTTCCATGCATTATTCTAAGTGTTTTACCATTGTTACGCCACTGAATTCATTTCAGAGATCTATGGTGAAGGTGCTAGGTTGTGCCTGATTTTATACCTGAGAAAACTGAGTAGCAAAGAGAAAAGAGTAAGTTGTCCAAAGGTCTGCTGCTAGAAATAGAGCAAAATAAGATTTGAGATCCTAGGCAGCCTGTCTCCAGGGGCCACCCTCTACTCACTGAAGTATATTGCTTCTTGCTAAGCAAGAATTTACTGTAGGATAGGGAATTTAAGTGGTATTGGGTTGCAAATAAGATCCCAAGATGTGGCAAATGTTCCACCCAATTCATCTGATCACAATAGGGTAAGAGTTAGTCAAAAGTTGATAATGTAGGTGTTTGTAAAAAGAGAGAATGTGAGAGACACTCCCCCGTATAGACTGCTGCTGTTACACATCAAATGGAAGTGAGACAGCTAGTTCTTCTGTAACAATTGGGAGCTGAAACTCCATAAACATATTGCATTCATTCAGTATGGACAGGGTCCTTTGCCCATGGCTGGCACTGTAGTAACGACACACAGATGGCTAGGGTGAGTCCTGCCCATGAGGAACACATGGCCTAGGAGGGGAGCAAGGGCTACGTAAGGAGGTTCATGACAACACAACTAGTGGGAAGTAGAACTGTGGACACACAAAGGGGAAGTAAGCACCCCCAAGACACTTTCCATAATGAAAGACATAAGAAAGGAAAGAGACCTCTTAGAGTTGTGGAAGCATCCTTCTTGTAGGCTCTCATGAGTGTATTTTCACTAAGTCCGTAGCAAATGGGAGCTGATTCCTGCTGAACCAAGCTCCTCCAGGACAGAACCTTTCTCTGCTCAGTTGGCTTCATGTGAACCTGGGTATTCAGCCCTTCTCCAGTGTCCCTCTCCCACCATCACACTTCTGGCCCTTTTGATTCCTAGGTTCCTAGGAAAATCAGCCTATAAGGTCAAATCCTTATTTGTTGTTAGTTCCTTCCAAAGACAGGGTCTCCACGATGCTATCGATTCTTTCAGTGGAATCATGCCCATGGGCTGCACAAGGAACTCCATGATATGAGTTCATTGCCTCCTCAAATGATGGGTTTTATGAGAAGTTATGTACTGTGAGCTTGGGTTAGAAATAGTCCACATCATTCCCAATCTCAATGCTTGTTTTGGACAAAGGATGAAGATAAAAGGCAACGAATACATAAAAGACTTTTGTAAGAAGTACAGCGTAAATACGGCCGAAGAAAAGATAGGGGGAAAGTGTCTTTTCATTTCATGTTAACAGCCAAAGAGAAAAAGCTTATTTAGATTTCAAGAAGAAAGGAATAATATCAGTACACAAAGCAAGCTTTAAAGGTGAGCTTTATCATCGTGTCAGTAGAGCTTTTTAGTACAAACTCTACAGATTATGGTATTTCTCATAACTCCTTGCTGCCCTAGGGAAAAGTACTTCATTGCCTAACTTTTATCGGAGTTCATGGCTATTTTCCTTTCATTTTTAAGGCTTAGCTTATCTTAGTTCATCAAACAATTTTTTTTCTTTTTTGGATGACAGAAATCTCATTTACACTCCTGAACATCCTATTACCCTTGACAGGTACCTAGCATTCTGCCATGCGCATCTACTTACTTATGTGCGGAAAATGAAAAAGAAAAAAAAAACACACAAAAACAGGCATTTGTTTCTTCACCGTCCACAGACAGAATAAACTCTTAACGGAAATAATAAAATATTTGGGCGCTGAACACGTGACTGCTCTTAAATGTTCATATATTCAAATTGAGGACATTTTTTATTTGACAGGTTTGGTCATATGCCCAAGAGAATGATTCAAAAATAAAGAGAACTCTAGGAATCAATGGGTTAGTTAGGTCATGAAAAAATTGGACACTACAATCCAGATCTTAAAAAAGTTCTGAATGTATACTCACAAAGACTTAACGACTTTGGATAACCAGATCAAAAATAGTGCTTTGAAAGTTCATAGAGCTGTAGCATTCGAAGGCAGGGTTTCTTACAGTATGGTTTCATCCCTCTCCCTAATCAACGGAATCATGGAGGGCTTACTACAGGTACTGATTCTGAATTCACACCGAATTCTGCATTTTTAGGTAATGTGCCAGTTTTTGTTAATATAAACCAAACTAGTAACAGCATTCCAATCTGCAAAGGACACACGAGCCCCACTCTCTTTAGCATAAAGTTTGAGTTGCTTTGGTAGGTGGATGGAAGCAACAAAACACAGAAGTGTGCAGGGAGAAGTGGAGACTTGAAGTGTTTGTAATGCATACTGTCCCATTTCTCAGAGAGTGCACAGAGATGGCTTGATGGCACCCAAATCAGGTGTTTCTGTCTGAACCCATCCTGCTACCCAGGCCATAGTCAACCATAAAGATTATCCAGGGAAATGATCTGCATCTGCATCGGCATCTGTATCTGCTGGAGATTCCCTGACTAACTAGATTCTCACTGCTGCTGGGGCTGGGGGTGTGGGGTGGGAGGTAGATAAACAGAGAGAATCAGACAAGCCCAATTGGCCAAGAACTGGATGGAGTCCACCCTAACTGTTACCGTGGCCATATCTGAAGTATCCAGAGCTGATGATGCTACATGTGGGGCCACCATTGTTCCGTGATGATATTGCAGTTGGTATATTATGCTAAGAATTAAAACAAGGAATTGTGGTAACTTAGTATATATTATAACGTGTCAACAAGAAGGCAAAGAAAAATCTTGGTTTGTACTTTGTTGGCAATTACTAATAGATATGAAAGTTACCGTGCCTCCTAGGAGGCAAGGATCTTGCCAACAGAAATACAACGCTAATACAGGAGCACCTTCCAAGGGTTCATCTGAGAGTATACTGAATGGCCTGAGTATTTAATGTGATTTGATAAGGCAGAACTGGTTTCTCCATGGCCCACAAGTATTAAATTCTAGAATTCCTATGAGTTTGCTTGATGCATTGATAAGCCAAGTAAATCTAGGAGGGGATTTGGTGAAGCCACATGCCCTAGACATATGACAGCTAATTTTTGACTTAAGAAGTGAACGAATGACCTCCAAAAGACATCAACAATTGTACCTCACAGATGTGCTGTGAGCTTGAGATGCTCACACATGTGCTGCATCACGAAGACGGTAAATGCTAAAAACATTGGTAGTATTATATTAATGGCTGCTACCCTTTTTTCCAAAATTTTGTAGGAGGTCATAAAGAAATTGGCAGCTCTGCCATTCCATGCAGCCTGCTGCTGATGACATTGCTGCCTTAATGGAGCACAGCCTACAGCCTCCTTGTGAGTAAAACTCTCTTTGATTATGCCACTGGCGGCAGCCTTCCTGTGACAGCTGAACACGTCCCTAACCGATACTACTTGAACTTACTCAATGCCATTCAAATACAATTTCAATTTTTGTTAGCACAGATAACATCAATAATGTCACTCTTATTGAAGGTGAAATTATTTCCAACATCACTCAGCAGATGACGTTGGGGAAAAGATACTACAAAGGTTTCCTAAATGACGAAGGGTCTTGGAGAATACCAGTGTTCTATCTCAAGAGCAAACCCTCGCAGAGTAAACTGTGGGGCACAGGGTTCTCTCTGTTACAATATCACTTGAAGTTTAGGAGTGTTTTTCCTTATAAATATTTGGAAAAGTCCATGGTAGAGAAGGGTTTCCTTAATCCCAGAGAGTAAAATGAAAGAAGGCTTTTGACACACAAACTCCTACAATCAGTAAGTAGGTTGAGACAACCATGAGGCTGTAGACACAGGCTACCTTTCATGAGAATGGAAGAATGACTTAGAGGCTGAAAGCCAGAACCCTGGAGGAGCTAGGACCATGTAAAATCATTCCAAGGCCTTAAGACCCAATGAAAGGACTGCCTACCTGTACCAGCTGAAATTCAGGATTGATATGGACCAGTGACCCATTCATGATAACCTCCTTCCTTTCTTTGGAACAGCAACGTTTGTGTTTTGTTGGTTTGTTTGTTTTTTCTGTGTGTGTGTGTGTGTGTGTGTGTGTGTGTGTGTGTGTGTGTGTGTGTTTTGTGTGTGTTTTCTGGTTATCACATGCCTGTGTTGGATGTATGCTGAATTCATAGGTCTTCATTCATAGGTCTTCAGATTGAAAGTGTAGTCGAGGACCAGTGCGCCCAAGGAGACTCATTCACACCTGGACCTAATTTAGATAACAATATCCTGGACTTTGAGCTGATGTTACAAGGGTTGGGCCTTTAAGAGGGAGGATTCTTGGGGTAGGGTGAGGATATTTTTCATGCAGGAGGAGAGTGAATAATAGGAGGCCAGCAGACAGGCTGTGGCAGTCTAAAATATGTTCATAAATTCTCTTTTAAGCCCTTCAAAAGGGGGACCTCCATTCCCTTTTCCTTAAGCATAGGCCAGACGTACTGAATGATTTTGAAAACTAGAAGAAGGTGGAAGTGATAGTGAGTTAAAAACACTCTAAAGAGCAGATATTGTAGTTCCAATGGTGTTGTGATTAGGGGAAAATCGATTGAAGGGGCAATTGGGCATTAGAGGCTAGGATTCTATGAGTGGAAGAGATGAACATAAGCGAAGAGAAACAAAAATTATATAAAATCAGGGAGGGGGCAAAACAGAAGAGACTCATACGTATGGAGAAGAAACTGAGGGTCACTGGAGGGGTTGTGGGAGGGGGGATGGGCTAAATGGGTAAGGGGCACTGAGGAATCTACACCTGAAATCATTGTTGCACTACATGCTAACTAAGTTGGAGGTAAACTTTAAAAAAATAAAAATAAATCAATTAAAAAAAGAAACTAGAATTCTACACTATCAAAATTATCAATTAAATTTGAGAGTGGACTCAAGATATCTTCAGACGTGCAAAGACACAGAACATTCGATTGTACTCATTCTTCATTAGGAAGTTATCTGAAGGTGTATTCCAGCAAAACAAGGAGAGAAAAAATAAAGAAAAATTATACTTAATAATAGGCAACACTAACATAGTGTTTATTTTTGTGCCAGACACTGTTATGGGTTATTTTCACATATTATTACATATGAACTACACAACAAACTTACAAAGTATATACAATTACCATTCTTATCTTCGAGAGGAGGAAACCGGGTTATAAGGAAGCCAAATAACTCATCCAAAATCCATCTTACACAGTTGGTAAGGGGAACAAGTAAAGTCTAACCCCAGGCCGTCTGGCTCAAGAGTCCAGGCTTTTAATTGCTCCCTAACTTCCCAGATGGCCATATTACCATGAAACCATGGAAACAAACTGGGAGCAGGGCAGAGGAAAATCACAGGAAGGAAGCTATGAAGCAGACCTACTGAGTCATCACCTAAATGAGGCAGGAAAAGAGAAGGGTCCAGTGAGAGACCGCTAAGAGGTTAGCAGGAAGATGTCATAAGTGGCATGATTTGAGAACACTGAAAGAGTGCAATAAAACAAAGAAGTGCAATTAGAAAATTAAGGAGAACCAGATAATATCCATAAGACGGCCTTAGTCTGAATGAGCCAAGTGAAACATGGCATGGTTTAAAGGACTGATGGAATACAAAGAGAAAGGATCCATTTTACCTTGATGCTAGAGATGTCCTCATTCAGCAGGTCCAAGGACTCCTGGAAAAGTGTGGTAAATCTAATGTTTGCATATTATTTAATAATCCCAATAATTTAAACCATTTATTAGTTTTCAAGTTTTAGAATGAACCTTGAACCCTCTAAAGAGACTTGATTGCAGTGCATAAGAGCAGGGTTAACAACAATGACAAACAGAAGCCCAAAGCTGATAGGAGACAGACAAAAAGTGCAGCAAGTTTAAGGAAGACCTTTATCGTACAATGTACGGAATGAAAAATGATAGTACAGGTAAGGGAACTAGGTCTCTATTTGAATATACACCTTGTGGGGTATCTGAGTGGCTCCGTGAGTTCATAATCCAACTCTTGATTTTGGCTCAGATGATGATCTCACAGTTCATAAGACTAAGATGAGCATTAGGTTCTGCACTGACACCTCAGAATTCTCTCTCTCTGCCACTATCCTGCTTGAGCATACTCTCTCTCTCTCTCTCTCTCTCTCTCTCTCTCTCTCTCTCTCTCTCTCTCTCTCTCTCAAATAACATACATTCATACATACATACATACATACATACATACATACATACATACATACATACATACATATACATACATACATAGAAACATGAAATTATATCTTGTGATGGTTAATTTCATGATTTAACTGGGCTAAGCCACAGGGTACCCAAATATATAGCTAAACATTATTTCTAGTGTATCTGTGAGGACATTTCTTAGTACAATTAACATCTGTACATCACTAGACTAAGCAAGACACACCGCCTGCCAAACACTGGGTGGCCTCAACTAATCGATTGAAGACCTGAATAGAACAAAAGGCGGAGTAAGAGAGAATCCACTGTGTCTATCTGACTGTCTTCAAGCTGCGATATTGGTCTCCTGACTTCAGGCTCAGACTTGGAATGGAACATACATCATCAGCTCTCCTGATTCTTAGGCTTTTGGAGTCTGCCTGGAACTAAACTACTCGATCTCCTGGGTCTGCCCTTCTCAGCCTCCGTAATCCTGTGAACCAATTCCCATTGATACTGAGTCTCTGGAGAAACCTAACTAGTACCTATATGTAACTTCATCCGTTATGTGTTTTGCCCTCAGATCCAGTTCCTGCACTTCTCCTACAGACTGTGTTTCCTGTTTCCTTGCCAACTGGCTTCCAGAGGGCTTTGACCAATGGGTGTTTGATGGGAGAAAGGGAGGAAGGGATAAGCCCAGAGGTTTTTCTCTCTCCCGCTCCACTTCCTACCAGTGATTTTATCTCCTCCAAATTCTAGCTTCTTTCCAAGAGCCTCTTCTCCCATGTTCTCAGTTCCTGCTAGGTATGGTTCTGAATTTCTCTAGCTCTGCGGGTGGAAACAGCTTTCTGATGATACTAATTCCTGATTGCTTCGCCATTCTTTGTTTGGCTTCTGGGATTTCCCATCACGTGTGTAACTGTTTAAAATACCTATAGTGACTCACCGGCTGGCTGGACCTGACTGAAACAGTATACAGATAGAAGTTCGGGAATATATCGGAAGGTGAGGAGAGAGAAGACAGGTGGCTTAAGCGACCTATACGTCAACGTCACATAGGAAGTCAGTAGACGGTGCTTAAAACTGACAAATCAATAAGCAGCAGTATACTATACTACTTATCTTCATGAAGATTCCTAACAAAAGAATATAAACCTGGAACAGTTAAAAGTGTTGCCTCAAATAATGGAGACAGTAAAGAGACCTGTGGTTGCCAGGAACTCAGGGGGGAAGGGAGAGATGAATAATAGATGAAGCACAGGGAATATTTACAACAGTGAAACATCTTGTAAGACAGTGAAATGCTTTGAATCATGGCATTGTGCGTTTGTCAAAACTCAGCGAACTGCACACCACAGTGAATGCTAAGCTAAACTTCGGACTTTAGTTAATAATAGTTTTCATATGGGCTCATCCGTTGTAACAAATGCACTACACTGACACAAGAAGTTTACAATAGGGAAAACTATGTTTTGGGGGGTAGGAGGGAGAACAGGGGAACTCTGCACTTTCCAGTCTTTTTTTGTAAACCAGCTTTTTAAAAGCTGTTTTAGAAAATAAACTCCCTCAATGAAAGGGAGGCAGAGAGACAGAAGAGGAGGAAAGGAAAGAGGGAGAAAGGGAGCTAGTTAAAAGTCATGGAGGAAACTTAAGTGTGGATTACTAAGTGAACGGATCCAATACTAAAAACCATTTGCTTTACGTTTCCAACTATGATAACGTTCTGGAAAAACAAAACAAAACAAAAGAAAACAAAACAACGACAACGACGACGACGACAACAACAACAACAACAAAACACCTTCGGAGACAGTAAAAAGACCAGTGGCTATTAGGGTTTAGGGGGAGAAAGGAAGTGGTAATAGGCGGAGCACAGGGCACTTTAGGGTGGTGGAACTATTCTGTATGATACGGCAATAGTAGATACATACCTTTATACATTTCTCAAAACTTATGAATCTATATAACACAAAATAAACCCTAACTGTTAGTTAATGATAATGTGTCTAATGATAATGTGTCATTCAAGAATGGCTCATCCACCACTTATAATTAATGTATCCACATTAGTTCAAGGTACTATAGAAACTACTGGGGGTGAGGAACCTGTATTTTTTGTGCAATTTGTCTCTAAATCTCAAATTGTCCTTAAAAAATGGTCTGTTTAAAAAAAAACCCTGATTAAAAAAAAAAAAAAAAGAAAAAAGAAAACAAAAGAAAGTGTTGCCTCTGGGGAAGAGGTGTTCATGGGGGAAACAAAGCTTTTTATTTTTTATTGCAAGTCCTGATCTGCAATTTGGATGTTGTGGGTTTTTTTTTTTTACTACCTGTATACAATACTTGGATTGATATTTCTCAAATAAAAAACTATCTTTACACCTTCCAGAATAGATAACATGAAAAAGACCATATTAGCAAATGTTGGCAAGGTTATCAAGTATTCAGAACTCACAGGCACCATGCAGGCACCACCTTGGAAGGAAGTTTGTGTAAATTGGTATAACCATTTTGGAAACAGTTTGGAGGAATCTTACCAAAGTTGATAAGTTGGATGACATGTGACCCGGCAAATTCTCTCCTAGATAAATAAATACTATTGTAAAAAATGTTCACCAAATGACGTGTCCTATAATGTTCACTGAAGCTTTATTCATAATTACCCTAAGCCAGAACCTACCTAAATGTCCACCAAGAGTTGCAGAAATATTGTAAACTATTCATATAATGAAATTCTATACACCAATGAGCAGAATGGATCTATACATACAATAACATGACTATCACTAACATAAGTTTGAGTGAAAGAAGCTAGGTGTAGGACACATACTTCCATTTCTATATAGTCCAAAAACAAGCAAAAGTTGTACATTCTGTAAGAAGTCAGAATAATTGCCGTCCCAAAGGAGAGATAGACCGTGACTGAAAGAGGCACAGGTGGTCCCTTGGGGTCCTGGTACCTTTATTAATGAGTGCTGATTCCACAAGTATATTGAACTGAATCTCATCAAGCTGTGCTCAGAATACATTTAATAATATGTGTTCTTTTTTGCGTGCCTGGGTGGCTAGTCACCTAAGTGTCCTACTTTGGCTCAGGGAATGATCTCATGGTTTGTGAGTTCGAGCCCCGCATCAGGTTCTGTGCTGACAGCTCAGATCCTGGAGCCTGCTTGGATCCTGTGGCTCCCTATCTGGCCCTCCCCTGCTCACACGGTGTCTCTCTCTCAAAAATAAACAAACATGAAAAAAATAATATATGTCCTTTTGAATGTATACTATACTTCAGGAATCTTATTTTAATCTGAGTGCAGACCCCTAAGTCACACCCTTTTTTCTCTACTGCTCTTCTAAACATTTAAAGAATATGTAATTTAAATCATCCTAGAAGATATATATACATACACATACACACAAAGAAGAAAGAAATTGGCGGGAGGAGCCGGGAGGTGGGTGAATGGCAAAGAAACTCTAGCTTTATTACACAAGCATGGAACCAAAATCCTTTGGAGAGGGTGGGGGTGGAATGGCTTCTTCTGACGACTTCAGAGCAATGAGGGAACAAGAGAGATCATGGATCTGCCCCTACAGTGCTGGAGACCTCTCAATCTGGGGTTAGGAAGAAAGGGGATCTCCCTTTGGTCCAGGAGTCTCCTCCCTCCTCAGACCCTGTGCTGGGATGCAGCAGAGGTCACAGCTGCCCCAGAGTCCCAGAAGGCGGCGCCTCATCCCTGGGTCGCGGGCCGGGACCCTCTGGTGCTTCTTCGCCATTAAAGTGCACTAGGGGAAGCGGGCCCGGCTCTCACTGGTTCATCCCTCCAGGCACAACCCGTCCCGGGGCTGACAGGTCACTCGGCGGTGGCCCGCACATCACGCCCACGCACTGGGACGCTGCGGAGTCTCACCACGGGTGCCAGGTTCACTCCCAGGACTTGGCGCGCTTGGCGCCGCGCTTCTGCCAGGCTGCTCTCGACCCACACGTCGCCGACTACGCGGATGGTGGGCAAGGTGGTCAGCGTCGGGGTGGCCGCCCTCCCACTCTCCTCCAGGGTGCGGCCCCCTGAGCAGGGCCCGGGGGCCGCGGGCTTGCGGGGGCTGCTGTCCTCGCGGGACGGCGGCGGCGGGGACGGCACCTTCCTCTGGCCGACCGCGACCCTCTGGGCTCCGTGGCGCCTCCTCCGGGCAGCAGACCGGCGCGTCTGGACGCGGCCTCGGGGGGCTGGTGCCCCCGCGTGTACACCACCTTCTCCTCAGGCGCCTCCAGCGCGGCCCCTCCTGCAGCGATAGAGGCTCCTCCCCGGGCGGCCGGGGCCAGGGCCTTCAGGGGCCTGCGCCACCACCTCTTCATGCGGCTCAGGATGTGAGGCCGCTAGGGGCCGCCCGCGCTTCCAGGTCTCGCCTCCGCTGCAGGGCCCTGAAAAATTTCCTACCATGAAGCCAAATCAGGCGGCATGCTCTGAGAGTTACACCGCAGTTGCTAGACCAGGCGCTTTGTGTGGTCACCATGTCTGCCTATCCTATCACTGCCGGCTGCCCAAAGCTGCCTTAGGTTGGGCTGTGTTTAAGATTATGCCCTTGAGAAAGACCTGCACGTAATCTTACTTGAGAAGGCCCATAGTTCTTGACGAGTTCAAGAGAGTTGTCCTCGACGTGAATGCACTGGTGCCTCAGCCTCCATTAATTCCATCCAACATGTAATGACACTTCGCGGTGGAGAGTACACACAACTTGCAATGAAACATGACAGTAAGAGGGTTTTAGCTAATTAAATGCCTTGTCATGCAACGCAATGAAAGCCAAATTGAAGTAACTACTCTACTCTTTCAAAGAATACAGATATACTGTGCCTTGCTTAGGGGTCCATATGTCTGTGGCTATAGCTCCCAGTTCAGGAAGCTGTTCTTCACCGCAGCAGCAAACAGTTTGCTTAGTTAGTATGCATGCTCACTTTCAGGCAGCTTAGGGAAGACCGAGTCATTGTGTGCTTAAGAGCAAGGCGTCAACGAATTCTGCGTGAGTGGCCATGAGGGCATTCAGTGCCACTAAAACCTATTCGGTACCTACCACTTCATGATATTTCAGGTAAGTCATACACAAGGTAGTAAAAGACCGTATGGGATTCCATGGGTAGAAAACGTGTTACACGGTCCGTGTAAGTGCTTTTGAAAGCAACCAGCATGGTCCATCCATCATCACCACATACACAAATAATTCACAAAATATAACAAGGACCACCTACCATGATCAATTGAAATCCACTTCCTCATGAAAGGATGACACCAAACTATGTGAATCAATAAAAGGGATAAGTCATGGTAACAATCAGAAGAGACACTTGCCAAGGTCAACGTGATACATGTGAGAGGCCTCTGTCTTTACTCAACTCCTTTTCTTAAACACACAAACCAAACTTTCATCTCCGCAGCTTAAGCCAGTACTACCTCACGTTCAGAAAGTGCTGAAAATAGAAAGCTATCTTCATATTCAGTAAGAGCAACCCCTGGATATGCTTTTTCATTAAATGTCATTTATTTTCAAATTGGTTTCCACGCAACACCCAGTGTTCATCCCAACAGGTGCCCTCTTCAATGCCCGTCACCCACTTTCCCCTCTCCCCAATGCCACGTCAACCCTCAGTCTGTTATCAGTATTTGAGAGTCTCTTCTGGTGTGCCTCCCTCCCTCTCTATAACTTGTCCCCGCATCACCTCCCCCATGGTCTTCTGCTAAGTTTCTCAGGATCCACACATGGATGAAAACATATGGTATCTGTCTTTCTCCGCCTGACTTATTTCACATAGCATAATACCCCCCCAGTTCCATCCACGTTGCTACAAATGGCCAGATTTCGTTCTTTCTCATTGCCAAGTAGTATTCCATGGTATACATAAACCACAACTTCTTTATCCACTTGTCAATTGATAGACAGCTGGGCTCTTTCCATAGTTTGGCTGTTGTTGAAAGTAGTGCTATAAACATTGGGGTACATGCACCCTTATGTCTCAGCACTCCTATACCCCTTGGGTAAATTCCTAGCAGTGCTATTGCTGGGTCTTAGGGTAGATCTATTTTTAATGATTTGAGGAACCTCCACACTGTTTTCCAGAGCAGCTGCACCAGGATGCATTCCCACCAACAGTGCAAGAGGGTTCCTGTTTCTCCACATCCTCACCAGCATCTATAGTCTTCTAATTTGCTCATTGTAGCCACTCTGACTGGCATGAGGTGGTATCTCAGTGCGGTTTTGCTTTGGATTTCCCTGACGAGGAGTGCTGTTGAGCATCTTTTCATGTGTCTCTTCACGATCTGGATGTCTGTTTTAGAACAGTGTCTGTTTAAGTCTTCTGCCCATTTCTTCACTGGATTTTTTGTTTTCCGGGAGTGGAGTTGGTGAGTTCATTTTACAGGTTTTGGATACTAGCCAATTATCCAGTATGACTTTTGCACACATCTTTTCCCATTCGGTCAGTTGCCTTTTAGTTTTGTTGATCATTTCCTTCATTGTGGAGAAGATTTTTATTTTGATGATGTCCCAATAATTCATTTTGCTTTTAATTCCCTTGCCTGTGGAGATGTGTCAGCTAAGAACTTGCTGACGCTGAGGTCAAAGATTGTTTTTCCTGCTTTCTCCTCCAGGGTTTGATGGTTTCCTAACTCACATTCAGGCCCTTCATCCATTTTGAGTTTATTTTTGTGAGTGGTGTAAGAAACTGGTCTAGTTTCATTCTTCTGCATTTTGCTGTCCACTTCTCTTAGCACCAATTTTTATTTTTTTTTTATTTTTTTTAAAATTTTTTTTTTCAACCTTTATTTATTTTTGGGACAGAGAGAGTCAGAGCATGAACGGGGGAGGGGCAGAGAGAGAGGGAGACACAGAATCGGAAACAGGCTCCAGGCTCTGAGCCATCAGCCCAGAGCCTGACGCGGGGCTCGAACTCCCGGACTGCGAGATCGTGACCTGGCTGAAGTCGGACGCTTAACCGACTGCGCCACCCAGGCGCCCCTCTTAGCACCAATTTTTAAAGAGACTGTCCTCTTTTCCATTGGATATTCTTTCCTGCTTTGTCAAAGATTAGTTGGCCATACGTATGTGGGTCCAATTATGGGGCCTCTATTCTATGCCATTAAGTCTATGTATTTATTTCTGTGTCAATACCATGCTGTCTTGATGGTTATAGCTTTGTGGTAGAGGCTAAAGTCTGGCATTATGGTGCCTCTCACTTTGGTTTTCTTCTTCACTATTACTTTGGCTATTCAGGGTCTTTTGTGTTTCCATACACATTTTATGATTGTTTGTTACAGCTTCGAGAAGAGTGCTGGTGCAATGTGATTGGTGCTGCCTATAATGTGAGGACTGCGTTGGGTCTTATTGACATTTCGCCAATATTTATTCTTCCAGTCCACGAGCATGGAATGTTTTTTGATTTGTCTGTATCTTCTTCAATTTCCTTCACATGCCTTCTATAGTTTTCAGCATACAGATCTTTTACCTCTTTGGTAAGCTTTATTCCTAGGTACTTTATGACTCTTGTTGCATTGTAAATAGGATCCGTTTCTTTATTTCTCTTTCTGTTGCTTCATTATTAGTGTATAAAACGCAACCAATTTCTGTACATTGATTTTGTACCCTGCAACATTGCTAAATCCATGTATCAGTGCTAGAGGACTTTTGATGGAGTCTGTCGGAAATTCCATGTATAGTGTCAAGCCATCTGCAAAAAGTGGAAGTTTGACTTTATCGTTGCAAATGATGATACCTTTAATTTCATGTGCTGTCTGATTACTGATGCCAAGACTTCCAACACTGTGTTCAACAACCGGGGTGAGAGTGGACATCTCCGTCTTGTTCCTGATCTCAGGGGGAATGCTCTCAGTTTTTCCCCATTGAGGACGATGTTTACTGTGGGCTTCTGATAAATGACTTTTATGATGTTTAAAGTAGTTTCCTTCTATCCCAACTTTCTTGAGGGTTTGTATTAAGTAAAGATCCAGTATTTTCTCTAATACATTTTTCTGCATCTATTGACAGTGTACTATGCTTCTTATCTTTTCTTTTATTAATGTGATGTAGCACAATGATTGATTTATGAATATGGCACTAGCCCTGCAGGCCAGGAATGAATCCCACTTGATCGTGTTGAATAATACTATCTATATGCTATTGAATGTGATTTGCTAGTATCTTGTTGAGAATTTATGCACCCGTATTCATCAGGGATATTGGCCTGTAATTCTCCTGTTTTTTGTGTCTCTGTCTGGTTTGGAAATCACAGTAATGCTGGCTTCATAAAATGCGTCTGGAAGTTTTCCTTTCATTTCCATGTTTTCGAGCAGCTTGAGAAGGATAGCTATTATCTCTGCTTTAAATGTCTGCTAGAAATCGCCAGGGAGCCACCTGGACCAGGACTCTTATTTATTGGGAGATTTTTGATAACTGATTCAATTTGCTCACTAGTTATGGGTCCGTTCACATTTTCTATTTCTTCCCGTTTGAGCTTTGGAAATGTGTGGGTATGGAGGCATTTGTCCATTTCTTCCAGGTTGTCCAGTTTGTTGGCATAGAAGATTTTATAGTGTTTCCTGATGAATGCTTGAATTTCTGTGGGATTCTTTGTAATAATTCCATTTTCATTCGTGATTTGACCTATTTGGGTCCCTCTCTTTTCTTTTTGAGAAGCCAGGTTAGACATTTATCAATTTTGTGTATTTTCTCAAAAACACAACTCTTGGTTACATTGATGTGCTCTACTGTTTTCCTTTAGACTCCATATTGTTTATTTCTGCTCTGATCTTTATAATTTTTCTTCTTCTGCTCGCTTTGGGGTGTCCTTGCTGTCCTGCTTCTAGTTCTTTAGGTGTGCTGTTAGATTTTGTATTCAGTTTTTTCTTGTTTCTTGAGATAGGACTGGATAGCAATGGTTGTTGTTGTTGTTGTTGTTGTGTTTTGTTTTGTTTTTGTTGTTCCCTGTCAGGACTGCCCTTGCTGCATCCCAAAGGGTTTGCATTGTTGTATTTTATTTTCATTTGTTTCCTTATATCTTTTAATTCTTCTCAAGTTGCCTGGTTGACCCATTTATTCGTTAGTGGGATGTTTTTTAACCTCTATGCTTTTGGAGATTTCCATCTTTTTTTCTGTGTTTAATTTAATGTCCCCTGCAATTACCACATTCTTACCAACAAGGTTCTGTATGTTTTTAAATAATTGTTTATATATTTGTGTGTCTCCGAATTTGGTGTGTAGACATTTAAAATATTTAGCTCTTCCTGATGGAGAGACCCTGGAATTAATATCGAAAGCCCTTCGTCATCTTTTGTTACAGCCTTTGATTTAAACTCTACTTTGTATGATATAAGTTGGCTACTCCAGGTTTCTTTTGACATCCAGTAGCATGATAGATAGTTCTCCATCCCCCACTATCAATCTGTAGGTGTCCTCATGTCTAAAATCAGTCCCTTGTAGACAGCAAATAGATGGGTCTTGTTCTGTTTTTTGTTTTGTTTTTTCTATCCATTCTGATATGCTATGTTTTTTGGTTGGAGCATTTAGTCCATTGAAATTCAGTGTTATTATGCAAAGATATGTGATTAGAGTCATTGTGATGTCTGTAGGTTTTATGCTTGCAGTAGTGCACCAGTTTCTTTTCCCACCAACAGTGAGAGAGGGTGACTCTTTCTCCATATCCTCACCAGCATCTGTGGTTTCCTAAGTTGCTCATTTTAGCCACACTGACTAGTGTGAGGTGGTATCTCAGTGTGGCTTTGACGTGTATTTTCCTGATGATGAGTGATGTTGAGCATCCTTTCATGTGTTTTTGGGCCATCTGGATGTCTCCTTTGGAAAAGTGTCCTTTCATGACTTCTGCCCATTGTTTCAGTGTATTACACTTTGCAGGTGTGACTTGGGTAAGTCCTTTATACATTTTGTGTAGTAACCCTTTATCCAATATGTCATTCGCAAATATCTTCACTCCTTCCATTGGTTGCCTTTTAACTTTGCTGATTGTTTCCTTTGCAGTGCAGAAGATTTTTATCCTGACCAGGTCCTGATCATTCATTTTTGATTTTCATTCCCTTGTCTTTTGAGACATGCCAAGGAAGAAATTACTGCAATTGAGGTCAAAGGGTTTTTTCCTCTTTTCTCCTCTAGTGTTTTGATGGTTTCCTGTCTCACATTTAAGGCTTTCATCCATTTTGCATTTATTTTTGTGCACGTTGTAAGAAAGTCATCTAGTTTATTCTTCATCATGTTACTGTTCAGTTCTCCCAGCACCCTTTGTAAAGAGACTGTCTTCTCTCCATAGGATTGTCTTTCCAGTTTTGTCAAAGATTAGTTCACCATACATTTGTGGGGCCCCTTCTGGGTTCTCTATGCTGTTTCATTGGTTCATTTGCCTGTTTTTGTGCCAATGTCATACTATCTTGATGATTACAGCTTCGTAGGAGTTGCGAAAATCTGGGCTGCCTCCCACTTTGGCTTTATTTTTTCAAGATATCTTTGACTACTCTGGTTCTTTAGTTGTTCCGTGCAAAGTTTCACATTGTTTGTTCTACTCTGGAGAAGAATGTTGGTACAATTTTGATTGGTATTGCATTAAATGTGTAGATTGCTTTCGGTAGTATTGACATTTTAACAGTATTCATTCTTCCACTCTTTGGCATGGATTGTTTTGTTTTGTTTTGTTTTCTGATTTTGTTGTGTCTTCATCATTTTCCTTCATACATTTTCTATACTTTTCACTGTACAGATCTTTTACATCTTTGGTTCCTTTTCTTGCGAGGTATTTTACGGTTCTTGGTGAAATTGTAGCTGGCATTGATTTCTTGACTTCTCTTTCTGTTGCTTCCTTATTGGTGTATAGAAATGCAATCAGTTTCTTTACACGGATTTTGTATCCTGTGAGTTTGGTCCATGCATGTATCAGATCTAGCAGCGTTTTCATGGAGTCTTTTGTGTTCTCCGCGTTCAGTCTAATGTCACCTTTGAAAGGCCAAAGTTTGACTTTCAATGATATATGTTGAGTTAAGTGTGGTTAAAAAAGAATTTACCCTTTGAGCTCTATGTTAACTTCATAATTGCACAATAAGTGACAAATAAGCAAGAACTGTGCATGTTTTCCAACATTAGAATTGGTAACTGGAATCTAACTCTTTAAATCATATTGAATCCCTCATGATATGGAGAGAAGTATGAAACATCTAACTTCACCCAGTACACACGTGTGTATTTGTAAACACGTATGCTAAACAGAAAATTGTAATACTAGTGAGGTGTGCCAAATTTTATATGTTCATGGTACAGATAATATTGTTTTACCGTCTTTATGGTAGCATCCCAAATAAGACATTTGGAATCAAGGAGAGAATCCAGAACCTAAAGGGTACATTCTCCATGCACTATTCTGGCTTTCAAATAAATGAACAAATGGAATTAAAAAAATAGATTGCACTGGTAATCATGTTTATTGCAATGGTGCAATAACTTTTTATGGACTCTAGCCATAATAAGAGTGCACGAGAATAGGTGTTGGAAATGACACACTTTATTTGACATGACCAAGCTCACTAGAAACATATACATTCCAAAACTTTTTAATATTCATTTTTTCAGATATTCTATAAGGCCTAATAACTTATTACTCCACATTTAGAAGAGCAAAGGTCGACATGGTGAACTTTGCCCATGTTACAATGGCTAACACATAATATTATTTGATATCCTAGAATTTTAAACAACAATACAGCTGCACGGCTCATGCAAGTTATTTAAACTTGACATATTTTAGCTTTCTGTTTTTCATTATTTAATCGTTTTTTTTAGAATTAGCTTTTGCTGCAATCGCATAACTACTAACTTGGGTAATGGACATCCAAGGTTCCAGCTTATCTGTTTTTGTATCAGTGATGAAAATCAATCTCTATGTCATTGCCTTTTCAATTAACCATGGCTATGTTTTAGTTCTTTTATCACTGCACTAATAAATTCTCTGTTGTCTTCTATGCCTTTTTTGAAGCCCAGTGATTAATCTTATGACTATGAATCTATATTCTTGTTGTTATACTGCTTTTATTTATTTTGATCAATTGTTTAATGGTCACTTCTCCTGGAATTTCGTCTGAGGGGAATTCTTCCGTTTCATCATTTTGGATAGTTCTCTATCCCTTATGTGTTTTAATGTTGTTGTTGTTGTTGTTTTGTTTTGTTTTGTTTTGTTTTGTGTGCTCTGCACCTGAGAGCACTGCTACTTTAAAGTGGGCTCATACCCTCTCCATGGCCTGCCACTGCAGGAGGTGTGTTTTGGAAAGTGTTACTTGCTTCGTGTTGCTATGACTTTTGTTGTTTGATTTTCATCTCAGAGTGATTTTTGAAAATCCCGCGATGTGTGCTTTGATGTGTTCTTTGAAGTACCAAATGAAGTATTTGCATGTTTGCACTATCTTGACAGGGGTTAAAACACCTTAAGTTGCCATGGATGGGTGTCCTTGCCCTTCCCAACAATGAGGGTTACTCCTGGTAGTGAGATCCTGGAGATGTGATGGCGCCAAAGCCCCGGCGCCACACAGACAGCTCCTCTGAAAAGCTCCAGGCAGCTGCACTTACGAAACCGCTCATTTTCTGATTTCCCAGAGGTTACCTTGGGCAAAATTGTGGATTTTTAAGTTACCTGGCCCCATCTATTTCTTCTACCAGCGAGATCTTAGATTGTAGGCAAATGATACCTCCGAGACTGCTTTTCCAATTTATAAAGGGGAAGTATAACGCCTATGTCCAGTATAGTTGTGAGATTACGGGAAATGCCTGTAAAACGTGTGGAAAAACTCCTGGCACATTACACTCCATAAACACTGTGTTTTGATTTGATTTCCTCATAGTTGTCACTACATCCATACAAACTGTATCTCCAGGGCGGGGTCTGATGTAGGTCAAAATGTAAGCTACACCATAGAAGCTATCAACGAGGCAAAATGTTTCCCCTATGCCTGAGGACGTGACCCTTCCCTTTTTTGTATATGTATACTAAATTTGGTGGTAGAGATTATTGAAGACTTGAATGTATATGGCAGTCTAGCACACCGGGAGATAGTTAAAAATCCCCTATTCCAGGCATCGAGGATACACATATTGAACACCTTAGGTGTCAGGTGCTATTAGGTTCAAGTACACAGTGATAATCCAACATGCACGCTTCATATAATCAGGATGTTTCAAATCTTAGCTACAAATGGTACAGGTGTAATTACAACTTGTGGCAAATGCTGTTAAATAGAACACTAAATTTTATGAGAAGGAATGGCACAGGGGACAAAGTGTAGATTAGAGGAGTGGCCAACAAAGGTTTCTTGGGGAGAAAAGTCCTTTATTCAAACTTGGACCCGTAGCAAGAACTGGTAAGGAAACTAGCGAACACAAAATGCATTCTAAGCGGAACCTACATGGGACTAAATTGAGCAACCTGGAGAAGAGACCGTTCCGGTCACCTAGTGAAAGGAGAATGAGGAAAGATGGCATTAGCGGGGTGACAAGGCAGGACTGCCAACGTCTGGTTATCACGTTACAGATTCTATGTGTCATTTTGAGTACAGTGGAGATTAGAGGGTTTTCTTAAGCAGAGGAATGAACTGCTCAGATTCAGGATTTTTGGATTGCATTCCGGATGCAGTGAAAAGAATGAACTGGGATTTTGGTGGGAAGGGAAAGGCAGCATGGGGCTAAGAACGAAAATGGAGAGTAGGCGGAAGGTGGTGAGAAACTAGCTGGGTTGGCATATGTTGGAGGTGGAGTTGAGAGCCCCTGCTGCTGAGTGGATCACAGGAAAGACGTTGAGGAGGGGAGGACTGACAATGAGTCTCTTTCCCTCTTGAGCCACTGAAGACAATGCCCCATTAAGAGAGAAACACAAGAGGGGTCTTAAGTTGGTCATGGATTTCAATTGATTGTTGATTGGGTATTAATTAATATGCTTAGAGAATTTCTCTCAGAATTTTATCTTTTCACTGTTTTGTTTCTACAAATTGCTTCGTTATTACCATCTTGAGGTTCTAACGGATGGTCTCCAATTCTTCGCTGTCACCAAGACCTTCTTACATAAGAGTATGGACATGATGGCTTATGTAGATACATCATCTTCTACCCAGTCTTTGTCATCGTCACAAATACTTAATGGCCACTGTTGTAGAAGAACCTCAAGCTCCAACAGGGTTGTTCTCACTGTTCTCGGAATGCCTGCCCCTCCTTTATTCCCGCACATTTGCTTTTGTCTCCTTTGTCCTCCTCCTTTCTGCCTGCCAACTAGAAATTTGGTCATCCTTTAAGATTCTTTGTGCTATGCCTCCGAGACGCCTTTACTGATCAACCCGGCTCAGTGGACTTCTCCTGCTACATGAAACTTGACCTTGAAGTCTCACTGTGCTTTGTATGGTGTTTGGGTTTTTTGTACCCTCAAATATTGAAAGTTTCTTGAAGGCAAGGAAGAGGTCTTTCATGCTTTCAGAAACTTTTATAAACACTCAAACATGGTCAAAGTTTAGAAATCTTTCTTGGTGAAGTGGTTGAGTCAACGTCAAATCAGATGGGAGGGTGTCTGCTGAAGGAATAACACTGGACTGTTTGAAACTATTCTTGATATATTGAATGGACCTAATAAATTTATGAATTGACACATTTTATTTATTTAACTGATACTAGGCTAAATCATTTATTTGAAACGTTACACTATGATTATGGAGGTCTTAAAGTTTATTGCAGAAAATTTAGAAAACAAACAAGAAAGAAAAAAATGGTCATAAGTCAAACACCTGGAGATAATGATATCTAAACACCTTTTTTATGTTTATGTATGTTTGGCAGAGACAGAGAACGAGAGAGAGATGAGCAAGAGTGGGGGATGGGAGGAGAGAGAGAGAAAGAGACAATCATAAGCAGGCTCCACGCTTTCAGTACAGAACTCAATGTGGAGCTTGATCGCACACACTGTGGAATCATAACTGAGCTGGAATCAAGAGCCAGATGCTTAACTGACTGAGCCATTCAGGCGCCCCTGTAGGTAAGCACCTCTAACACTGTGGTATAATTGTCAGGGAAGAGGTATATGCACAGGCATTAACCAAAATTAGCTGTGTAGCTGTGAATCCCATTTTTGGTTTCTAGTGGTACGAGCATTTCGCTAGGTCACAAATTTTCTGAAGGGCTATGAATTGTAAAGGCTACATAGCATGCCATAACTTATTTAAATTTTTTTTAATGTTTATTTATTTTTGAGACAGAGAGAGACAGAGCATGAACGGGAGAGGGTCAGAGAGAGAGGAAGACACAGAATCCGAAGCAAGCTCCAGGCTCTGACCTGTCAGCACAGAGCCCGATGCGGGGCTCGAACTCAATGACCCCGAGATCATGACCCGTGCTGAAGTCGGACGTCCAACCGACTGAGACACCCAGGCGCCCCATGCCATAACTTATTTAAACACGGCTATGGATCATTTAGGATGTTCCGTTTTCTTGCTTCAATTAGTTGCCACAAGTAGAATTAACTTTTCATGGTGTAGACACAGTTTAGTAAATGTCAATTAAACAATAAAAAGAACTGCAGCCGGTAATGTGAGGTGGAGGAAGAGGATGACCAGATTTCGCTTCACCTTGTGTATTGCTGGCAGTCCTTACACCCTTCTCTCCCTCATCCTGTTTTTCTCCTACTTGACCCACAACCTCCACCTTTTTATTCCTCCTTCTTATCACCCTCATTTCTCTGTCTATGCTGGCCTCCTTGCTTCCCATCAGTACACACGTTCACACTCCTGCCTTTGGGAATTCATGGGTCCTTCTGCCTAGTTCACCTTCCTGTCAGCAGGTAGTTCTCTCATTTCCGTGAGGTATTTATTCAACTGACACCTTTTTCAGTAGGGCCCTCTGTGTCGAGTATTTCACCCTGTCTAGTATTTCACACCCCCTCCCCCAATGCTTATATCCTCTCCAGGATGTATTTACTTGTTCTTTCCCCATTCATTATTCTCTACCATAGTTTCTAGTTCCATTATCTTTGTCAGTTTTCCCCACTTGACTATTGAGCACCAAGAGCGCAGTGATCCTTGCTCCTTTGGTTCACTAGTGGATCCTCAGGGCGTAGACAGCGTTGTCTCATTCTAAATGCTCCAAAATTATTTATTGAATGATTCAATGAATCAAAATCACTCCTTCTTTCTTAAGAATGTTTTATAATTTTGTACTTTACACTTACATCTATGATCCATTTGAGTGAATGTTTGTATAAGTGATGAATTTAGGTCAAGGCTTCTTTTAATTAATTAATCAATCAATGAACCGATTGATTAAACAATTAATTACTTAGTTAATTGATGACTATTGCATACGAACACTTAATTGTTCCCGTAACACTTGTGAAAGACTATCTCCCTTTTTCTGTTAGGTTGGCTATATGTCATTATCAGAATTTGGGTGAGGATGCTTGTGTATGGGGTCAGATTCTGGATTCTCTGTTCTATCTCTTGATCTGTGTGTCCATCTTTCTTCAATATCACACTGCCTTGATTACTGGACGTTTATAGTAAGTCTTAAAATGGTGCAACATGAGTTCTCCAACTTGGTTATTTTTCAGAGCTGTTTGGCTGTTCTCCTTCCTTTGTCTTTTCACACATATTTTAGAATGAGCTTGCTGATATCCACAGATAAATCCTGGGATGTCGACTGGGATTATGTTGAATCTCTAGATCAAGTTGATAATTGACATCTTATTAGCGAGGCTTCCATGGCTAGATATGGCATTTCTCTCCATTTATTTATATCTTCCTTGATTTACCCAATCAGCCTTCTGTGGCTTTTCGCGTACAGATCCTGTGCATGGTTGTTAGATATAAATGTAAGTATTTCAATGTTTGGTGTGGTTTTAAATGGTTCTTGAAAAAACAGTTCATATTCTAATTGTTCATTGCTTATGTATAAAAAGGAGACTGAGTTTTATATATTGACCGTGTATTCTGGGGCTTATTTAATTATGTTTGAGTTCTAGAAAACTGATGTATACTCCTTAGAATTTGTTTCATGTTGATAATCACATGATTTAAGAGTTGAGGCAGTTTTCAGCAGCTCAGGTCATGGTCCTATGGTCACAGGATTGAGCCCCGTTTGGGGCTCTGTGCTAAGCATGGAGCTTGCTTAAGCTTCTCTCTCTGTCGTTCTCTCTGTCTCTTTCTCTCCCCGTCTCTGCTCGTTCTCTCTTTCCAAAATACGAATTGAAAAATCAATAAATAAAAGAATCGAGATACTTTTTATTTTTACTTTTTCCAATGCGAAGGCCTTTTCTATGCCTTTTTCTGTACATGGCATGCTTGTTAGCAGGGGAGGTACTGGTGTTTATGTCGATTTGTACACAGAACTGGCTGATTCCCTGCTTTTATTTTCTCCTTCCTTGGATTTCTGCCAAACTTTCCCCAATCAAAATAGGATTCAGAGGGACCCTATTCTAGTTTCGGTTCAAGATGGCTGTGTAGGAAGTCCTTGAGCTCAACTCCTCCAAGGTGAAAGAAGGTTTCAACTACCTCCACATCGACGTTAAACTTTCTAATTGATTCACTTTTTCTTTCCAGCTTCTCTCTTTCTTTATGTTTATTAATTTTTGAGACAGAGGGAGACAGAGCGCAAGTGAGGGACGGGCAGAGAGACATAGAATCGGAAACAGGCTCCAGGCTCTGAGCTGTCAGCACAGAGCCCAATGCGGGGCACGAACCCAGGAGCCATGAGATCATGACCTGAACTGAAGTCGGATGCTTAATCAGCTAGGCCACCCAGGCGCCCCCTCCCCACTCTCAGCTTATCTCTTAATTCAGGATCCTGAAAGCAAAGTATCACCTCATGGGAACTGAAACTACCCCTCTAGCAATAAGGACTCGTTGAGCCAATAAGACTGCACCCTCAAGCCAAAGACAATGACCAACCTGACCTTAGTGACCACCTGTGTGTACCTACCTCTTTTGGTCCCAGATTTTCCTTACATAAACCTGGAGGTATTCTCAGCACTTTACAAAGAGTCTTTGATGTGAGTCTGCTGTATCTCTGGTGTCGGCCTCTGAATAATTTCCCCATTTGTTTCACCTCCACTAGTTCCTTTGAACTGCGATTTTGTCAGTAATGAGTAGCCAAACCTCACCTTTTTTGGGTCCACTGGAGCAAGGTGCTCTTGTGCCTGAACTCCCTGCTTACATTTTCTGGTGAACCAGCCAGAAGGTGTACTTCCTATTGGTCCAGCTCCCTAGGGATTGCACCTATTGATATAACAATTCCTCCTGAGGTTCTGAAGACTGACGACACAGATGGTGCCTAAGAAAACATAGAAAATCAAAAGACAACATTAATACAGTGAGACAGTAATAAAGGAAACACTCACCCCTAACGTTGCCAAAGGCAGTTGGGGAAGGACCAGAAACAGACAACTCTGTCCTTGGGCAAAAACTGAAAGAAAAAAAGAAAACACTGCAGTTTTAAAAGAACAACTGTCATATAAAAGAGAAAAGTAGAACTCTGTCAACGTCAGAGGAGCCACAGGAATTCTCTCTGGGTCATAGAGACAGGAGAGTGGCAGGGGTACATTTTACATCCACATTTTTTCCTGTTTACTTATTTTTGAGAAGCAGAGAATACAAGATAGCAGGGGCAGAAAGAGGGGGACAGAAGATGCAGGGAAGGCTCTACACTGACAGCATCCAGCCCAATGTGGTTCTCAAATTCATGAACTGTGAAATCACGACCTGAGCTGATATCAGATACTCGATCCAGTGAGCCACCCAGCTGCCCCACATTCTCCATCCACCTTAAATGCATAGACCAGAGCAGGGTCCAGTTGCTGTAGCTGGCCTGCTGCCTCAGTAAGTTCCAGGCCCACAATACACACCAGCCCCAATTGCACTGGACACACACACACACACACACACACACACACACACACGACATGCTTTTTTCCCCCTTAATCAATGCAGTTGAAAGAACAACTAGCATATGAAAAGAGCCATTCCTGGACTGTAACCCACCTCCGCTCCCACGGCATCTTCAGGGCACTCTCTCCGTGGAAAGTCCTGGTACACCGTAGTTTATATCCACTTCAGATTCAACTATATTGGCAAGCTATCTTCTGCATTTAAAGCCCCAGGTTCCTTCAGCTTGTACGCACTTTAGCTTCCCCTATCTTGCCTAGGAATCGTCTGCATAGAGAGATCAAGGACATCCTGACCCCCAGACTGCTCATGTTCTAGCCACCCTGTACAGGGTACCTGTACACAGCACCCCAGCATGCCTCAACTTGCATTCATTTCAGCTTCAGCTGTCCTGTCAGGGTGTCCTGCCTCACACACAGAATCCTGGGACACCCCAGTCTGCGTTCACTTCAGCGTTAACTATCCTGACAGGGCGCCTGCTATGTAGAAAGCCCCAGGATCCCCGGTCCATGCAAGCCACGTCCTCAGCCAACCAGCAAATATCACCAACTTCACACAGGGCCTACCCAGGGGGACAATCATGTATAAGAGAATTCCTTCAAGTGTAGGAGAAGTAGCTGCTCTGACAGTCTATAGAAACACATGCAGAAAGAGAAGCAAAGTGGAGAGACAGGGAAATATGCTCCAAAAGAAAGAACAATAAAAAACCCAGAAAAGAGCTGAATCGAAGATAAGCATTTTGCCTCAATTAAATAAAGAATATAAATTAATGATGGACAAGATGCTCGCTGGGCTGCATAGAAAACACAAGAATTAAGTGAGACCCTTAATTAAGAGATAGCAAACACACACAAAATCAGAGTTCAAGAAGATAATAGCTGGAAAAAAAAAACACTAGAGGGAATCAACAGTAGAAGACTGCATGAGGAATGACATATCAGTGGATATGGAAGACAGATTTAGGGAAAGCACCCAAAACAAACAGCAGAAAGATTTTTTTTTTAAATGAGGATAAGTTAAGAGATACTTTGGAAATATCAAGTGAGGAAAAATCCACATAATAGGGATTCCACAAGAAGGAAAAGGGGTACAAAAAGTATTTGAAGAAAAGATAACTGAAGACTTTCCAAAACTAGGGAAGAAAAGAGACATCTAGGACAAGAAGCACAGATTTCCAAACATGAAGAAACCAAGGAGCCCCACACTATGACACATAATAATATAAATGTCAAAGTTTAAAGATTAATAAAGAATTTCAAAGTTGTAAGAGAGAAGCAAAAGTTACCATGATTTCAAAAACAGATCTCAACAAACAAACACCTAAAGTTTTCAGCCGATTTTTCAGCAGAAAGTTGGCATGCTAGGAAAGAGTGACAAGGTATCTTCAAAGGCCTGAAAGGATAATCCCACGACCAAGAAAACTTTACCTGGAAAGATTATCATTAACATTTCAAAAAATAAAGAGATAAAGAATTTCTCAACAGAATATAAAGTAGTTTGTCACCACTAATCAGCAGTGCAAGAAAAGTTAACCGGGAAAATAATAATTAGATATTACAGAATTATGAATAAAAAGATGTAAAATATTACAACATACACCTAAAATATGGAGAAGGGACTTAAAAAACTTACTGTTTGTATTTGTTTTACTAAAAAATATATGTTTTATTTCATGTTTGACAGAGAGAGAGACAGAGTGTTAACAGGGAGGAACAGAGAGTGGGGGAGGCAGAGAATCTGAAGCAGGCTCCAGGCTCTGAGCTGTCAGCACAGAGTCCAACATGTGGTTCCAACTCACGTATTGTGAGATCATGACCTGAGCTCGAAATCGCACACTTAACTGACTGAGCCACCCAGTGCCCCAAATTTAGTCTTCGTAAAATTCTCGAATGTGTGTATATTTAAGAGACCACCAAAATAACATAGACTGCTGTTTCCTTGGGATGTTATATGTAAACCTTGTGATAACAAACTCAAAACACAAAATACATGAAAAATAAGGAAAATGAAACGCAAGTAAGGCACAACACAAATTCATCTATGAAATAGGAAGAGAGTACAGAAAAAAAGAAACAGAGAACTACAAAAGCAACCGGAAAACAAAGAACAAAATTACCATTAGTACATAACGATCAACAATTACTTTAAATATAAATGGCTGAAGTGCTCCAGTCAAAATACATAGGGTACCAGGATGGATACAAAACAACACTCATCCATATGCTTCCTAGCACAGACTCTCTTCAGACCTAGACACATACAGACTGAAAGTGAAGGGATGGAGATACATTTCCCATGCAAATGAAAGCAAACAACAACAGGGACAACAAAATAACATCAAACAACAACAACAACTCAGAACCAGGTAGCAACACCTATATCAAACCAAATAGAGAAGGAGGTGGAAGGAGGGAAGGCAGGCAGGCAGGAAGGAAGGAAGGAAGGAAGGAAGGAAGGAAGGAAGGAAGGAAGGAAGGAAGGAAGGAAGGAAGGAAGGAAGGAAGGAAGGAAGGAAGGAAGGAAGGAGGAAGGAAGGAAGGAAGGAAGGAAGGAAGGAAGGAAGGAAGGAAGGAAGGAAGGAAGGAAGGAAGGAAGGAAGGAAGGAGGAAGGAAGGAAGGAAGGAAGGAAGGAAGGAAGGAAGGAAGGAAGGAAGGAAGGAAGGAAGGAAGGAAGGAAGGAAGGAAGGAAGGAAGGAAGGAAGGAAGGAAGGAAGGAAGGAAGGAAGGAACTTAACAAGAAACTGAAAGAAGTATATAAATAAGCCTTTCAGAAAACTTTAAACTCATCTAAGAGATTTAAAAAAAAAAAAAAAAGCTTAAATATATACATTCCCTGTGTAGGAATAGGAAAAGTTATTATTGTAAGAATGCCAACTATCTCTAAATTTCTATGGAAATTTGTTGCAAGCCCAATAAAATATGGATTTTTAAAATCAGATCAGCTGGTTCTAAGATTTTTGTATAAATATCAAAATTCAAGCTGATCCAGAAAATTTTTTCTGAAAGGTAGCATATGAATGAGGCGAGTTCTACCAGATAATAAATTATGTTATAAAGCAAATGTGGTCCAGCTGAATGAATGAATCATCATAGAGAATCCAGAAGTAGGTTCAAAGCATATGCAAATTTAGTATATAACTAATTGAACCTTTCAAAGCAAATGCATTGTTCGAATAATAGTAACAGTGATACTATTCATGAAGTTTCAATACTTTTTTTATAAATGTCTTAATTTGCATTATGTCATATTATTATATGCTATAATATTGTTACCAATGTTATATGTTTTCTTTAAAAATGCATCTATAAAATATAGGAGAAAACAAGAAAGTTATTTTTCTATTCTTTATTGGGAAAAGCCTTATTAATATTTACTGAGCGTTTGTTGCTAAGAAATTTTAAGCACTTAGGTATTTATTTCTTTAATTATTGAATTTCCACACTGTGATAATGCCCGTTTCACAAAAGAGAAAGCAAAGAACAAAAAAGGTAAGGGGACTTTATTTGTTTCCCTATAGCTCAAGATGGAAGTACATAGTCAGATAGTTTTACTCTAAGCGTGTGTTCTCAAACATGATGATAACAACTGACAAACACCAGAGAGAGCAGAAACAATGGTGGAGCCCAGTGGAAGGCTGTGGGCTCAATCCCTCCTTGGCCTTAAAAGGTAGGCAGTATCTGTCTGCACTTGTCCACAGGTGGGTCATTGTTAGCATAGGCATAAAAATGTCTTGGCATCATTACTTAACTTGTGAACAATTGGCAGTATGGCCCTGGTTGCAGAGAAAGAAATTTTGCCTACCACCAGGAAGCGATGTGTGAGAGGCAGTCTTATAAACTGGGAAATTAGTTATGCTGTACCTGACAGCACCTTAACCTGGAAATACAAAATTTCATTATAAACAACTTATGCGTTTCCCCCAAGAGTAAAACAAACAAACAAACAAACAAATAAACAAACCAAAAAACAACACAAAAGCCCAGGAGGCAAGCTTACACCATACCTGCAAGGAGGATGGCTTCCCACATGCTTTGTTTACGAAGTATGTTTTAAGTGGATCAAAGGAAACTATAACTTTCTTAGGTAAGATTTATGTGTCAAAGCATTCATTTTTGCCAACGCTCCAACACAGTCATCTGCAGAATCACTTTAAATCTTATCTCACTGCCTCCCCCAGTTTTATTACAAATGGAGAAGATATGTTTTTATGTAAGTCAATCTATGAAGTCCTAGGAGAAAACATGGGGGAATTATTCTTATAATCCAGAATGACAATGATCTTTCTAAAATAGGTGTGGACATTAAGCTCAGATGTAACGATTGTAGAGAAGGATCATTTTTATTATATTGTACATAAATTTTTTTAATTTTGTAAAGAAAAAACAAAGCCAAAAAAAAAAAGGAAAAGAAAAAATAAAGTGAGGTGCCTGGGTGGCTTGGTAGGTTAAGCCTCCAAATTCGACTCAGGTCACGATCTCATGGTTTGTGGGTTTGAGCCCTGCATGTAGCTCTTTCCTGAATGCTCAGAGTCGGGAGTCTGTTTCAGATTCTGTGTCTCCCTCTCTCTCTTCTCCTTCCCTGCTCTCACTCTCACTCTCTCTCTCACACAAAATAAATACACATTAAGTGAAAAAAATAAAAAAATTAAAAAAAGGCAAATGAAAATTAGTGGATATATTTGCACCACCAATAGAAACACAGAAGACAAATTCACATAATGCTTGTATTGCTTTTTTTTAAGCCACACTGTAAAACAAAACAAAAATCCAATAGAAGGAATAGAGGAAAGAAAAAGGAAGTTAACCAGAAAACAAGCATAAATAACTTTTAAAAACTATAAGAGGTACAACCACAATTTTAGAAAGGAATTGCAAATAAAAATGAAATACTACTATCTTTTGGACAAAAACATTGGTAATGCACACTATAGAAAACGGAAGAGGAAAGAGGCATTTCAGAAATGTAATTGGCGAACTGGTACCTCTCTTTTGGAGGACAGTTTAACATGATAATGGTAAAAATAACAGTAAGAACATTTATTGAGTATTTAGCATGTTGGACAGACACTGATTTACTTCACATATTTTAATTTAATTATTCCTCATAATAACCAAATGAAGTGCTTTATATTACTACCCCTCTGAGAAATCAGAGGCACAAGAAGATTAAGACATGTGCTGTGAATGGAGTAGCTGAATTCAAACTCAGTACTAAAAATTCACTTTAAAATACCAAACTTGACAATATCCATAAAAACTCAAAATATTTATACCTGTTATCTGTATACCTTCATGAGGGTTAGGTTTTTCCCTACGACACAGAACAAGGAAGAACTATGGTTTTAACAGGGTAAAAGTGGATTTCTCTCCCAAATCAATGAACTTTGGAGGTATACAGCTCAAGTCTGATTGGGCAGCTGTATTCTATGAAGTGCATAGAACTCTAGTTCCTACCAGCTCTTGCTGGAAGAATCTCAGTTCACTTTCCATCCAAATAGTTTGGCCTAGAGTTCAGGATCCAAGACAGCATGTGAATGATATCAAAGAAAAAATAAAGGACACAAGGCACACAGCTGTCTCAACTTTCTCAGAAGGTGTCACATGACACTTCCTCTCATATTGCTTTGGCTGCAAGGGAAGCTGGGGTATGTAGTCCTAATTCTGAGTGCCTGTAGGCACAGCTCAGCGCTGGTAATAACCTGCAAGGGAAGGAGGTGGAGGAATGGATGTGGAAGAGGTTCTTTCTGTTCTACTGATACCACAATTCCAGTTCTAGGAAATTTCCCAAGATTTTTACATTACAAATCTTCCTTGATTTAGGATGGACTCACCTCTAGGTAAAACCAGTGTGAGTGGAAATTATTCTAAGCCAAAAATGCATGTAACACACGTAATGTGCTGAATATCATAGTTTAGTCTAGCCTCTATAATGTCTGTTCAGAATAGTTGCATGAGCTGAAATTATGAGACATCATCTAACACACAGCCTATGTTATATTAAAGTTTAACTGTCTCATGTATTTCAGTGAATACTGTGTTGAAAGCATAAACACAACGGTTGTGTGAGTACAGAATGGCTGTAAGCATATAGATTGTTCACCACCATGATCATGTGGTGGACTGGGAGCTGTGGCTGGATGCTCTGCCAGGCATCACAGGAGAGGGTCGTATCGCCTCTCATTAGCACTGGGAGAGGTCAAAATCTTCAATGTGAAGTACAATTTATCTTTGAAAACGTTTAATGTTTATTCAAGTTTTGGAGAGAAAGAGAGACAGAAAGAGTGCGAGCAGGGCAGGGGCAGAGAGAGAGAGACACACACACAGAATCTCAAGTCAGCCCCAGGATGCAAGTTGTCAGCATAGCCTGAGGCAGGCTTGGACTCACGAGCCGTGAAATCTTGACATGAACTAAAGTCAGATGCTTACACCACTGAGCAAGCCAGGTGCTTTTCAAAGGACAATTTGTAAACAATGCTATCATTTTCACACTATTGTAAGGTCTAACCATATTAAGCCAGGGACTGCTAATCCTCAATTCATGCTTGCAGATATATTTTTGATCATCCTATGCCTGCCAGTAAACTCACGTCCATGGACTGCATCGTTTAGGCTTTCTTGTCCTCTGGCTTCCGTCCATAGTTGGCAGGTATACTAATAGGTAGGCAGAGAGCAAAAGAAAAGCAGTCATTATATGTACTCTGAACTCTGGAATTTTGGCAGTGGCTTATTCCTCAGTCTATGGCCACATCTCCTGTTAGGTGGCTTCTCTCCCAGCCGTGGGCTCATTGGCTTCTAGTAACACTTGCCCTTTCCTTGTCCCTTGGTGCCTGGGAGAGGTGAAGTCTTCTCTTGCTAGTCCCCAAGGACTGAACCACTAGTTTGGAGCCGGTTTATCTCACCAGCACCTGTGTTCATAGTTTCTCCATTAAACTCTTTCCAGTTAAGGTTTTCGAGCCACCACCCACAGTCTGCTGGACTCTGGCAGGCAAATATGTGTACAAGGACTTTCATGGCAGCATTGTTTTCTATACTCGTAGACTACAAACAAATTAAATACACATAAACAGGGGACAGATTACATACCTCTAATGAAGCCAGGGTAGGATATATACCATGAAGTCTATTTAAAAAACAATGTCCCATTGGACCAGACACTTTAATTTTTAAGAGGGCAAATCTCATGTCATACCTTTTCACAATCACAAAAATCATGTATCTATAAAATGGAGAGCTGTAGATAATATCTTGGTACCAGCTATATATATATTTTTTTTTCTCATGTGAGATATGCATATTATATACTTTGAGATTCTGGAAAAAAAACCCTACAAACTGTTAAAAGTGGTCTTCTTCTGGGGAAGAATAATGGAGGCCTACCGAAGACATAGATTTACTTTCATTTAATAACTTTTTTTGCTACTATATGAATTTTTACCACGTGTATATTACCTTTAAAAAGCTCGTTAAAGGAAAAAAAAATGTTTTCCTTAGGATATATATAGGGAAGTTTATGAATATGACAATAACACTCCTCTGATATTTCAATATTGCAGTTTGGATCCCAACTTCCTCCCCTCCCTACTCTGCCCACCGTTTACCCTCCCCCTCCATACAGGGTCACTAAACTCTGTTTTCTCATACAGGACAGCACTTCCGGGACTACTGTGGTCCTTACTGTGTGTTCCCCATGTTGTCACGGCTCTCACTGCACTTGAGTTTCATCATGATCCAGAATCATCTTACATTATATAGTTCTTATAGATAAGCTTTCAAGGCTTGGCCTCTTAGGAAATTAAACTACCTTTCATATTTCTTCAAAAAAATCTTACTCTCTCAGCTGACAACTCTTAGAATATAGTGAATTCTCCCACCGTTGGCTAAAGGACCCTCCAGGTGAATCCAAATGCTCTAGTGTTAATCTGGGTTGAATTGATAGGAACAAAAGTCTTTATTGAGCCCTTTGTCTTTGGACCCATTCCTTCCTTTATTTGTCAATTGAGCATCAAATAATTGAGTGTCTATTTTTTCCCAAACTGTAGGAGGTGCTAGAACATAATGAATGGATAGTCCTGGTCCACAGAAATATTAAGTCCTATTGGAGACATGAAAGTGGAAGATGTGTTGGGGCACCTGGGTGGCTCAGTTGGGAAAGGGGCCGACTTCAACTTGGGCCATTATCTCACAGCTTGTGAGTTCAAGATCCATGTAGGATTCTGTGCTGACAGCTGAGAGCTGGAGGCTGCTTCGGATTCTACACCTCCTTGTCTCTCTGCCTCTCACCCACTGATGCTCTGTCTCTCTCTCCTCCAATAATAAAAATAAATAAATGAATAAATAAACATTAGCAAAAAAATTAAGTGTATCAGGTGTCAATTGAAGTGTGTATAGAGATTAGAGTCTGGCATAGAAAGAGAATGTTGGATCAGGACAAGTAACTAGAGTAACTTTCTAAGAGTATGAGTGACGGTGGGTAGTAATAAAAGGTGAGTCAGGGTGCCCTAGGAGGACTAGTGGAAGGGACGTCATGTAATGCATTGGAAACATCGTAACTTGAAGCAGGAAAGCAGGACACTTGAAGTAATGTATGAACTTGATAGAAGATTAAAATGGTGACTTAAGCTGTCAGATGACATCATCAGTGTCATCATCACCCTGGAAAGAAACAAAAGGGAAGGGGAAAGGGATGAATTAAGAGTGTCTACTACATCACCAGACATATTAAAGATGCTCAACATCACTAAACAGAGAAACCTGAATCAAAACCACAATGACACATCAATTCACACCTGACAGAATGCCTAGTATCAGCAAGACAAGCAATAACAAGTATTGGTGAGAAGGTAAGAGAAAAAGTAACACCAATGCACTCTTGGTGGGAATGTAAATAGGTGCAGCCACTCTAGGAAACAGAATGCAGGTTCGTCAAGAAATTAATGCAGAAATACTATATCATCCAATAATTCCACTCCTGGGTATATACCCAAAGAAAAGGTAAACCCCAATTTGGAAAGAGGCATGCACCTCTGTGTTTATTAAAGCATTATTTATGATAGCCCAGCTATGGAAGCAGCCCAAGAGTCTGTCAATAGATGAATTCATAAAGAAATGTAGTGTCCATATAATGGAATATAATTTAATTTAAAAAAAAAGGAATAAAACCTTGCCGTTTGCAACAACATGTGTGAACCTACAGGGTATTATGCTACGTGGGATTATTCCGATAAAAGGAAATATCATATAATTTCACTTTTATGTAGAAGCTAAAAAACAAAACAGAAAAAGAAACAGACAGATTCTTCAATACAGAGAACAAACTTGTAGTTACAAGAATAGAAGTGGGTGGGGTATGTGAGATAGGGAAAGGTGACTAAGAGTTACAAACTTCCTGTCATAAAATACATAACTGACAGAGATGAAAAGTACACCACAGGAAATATAGTTGATATTATAACAACACGATATGGTGAAAAATGGTGATTACACTTACCACGGAGAGCACTGAATAATGTATAGAATTATCAAATCGCTATTTTATACACCTGAAACTAAAATAGCACTGTATGTAATCTATACTTCAATAATAGAAAATTAAAAATAAAAAAAAGATCATCTATTACCATTGTTATCTGGGAAATAAAGAAAAGAGAATATGTTAGATATTTGATAATTATTTTAGCCTGCCTTAAAATACGTACGAATTAAGATGCTGCATCAAAACATACCCATGGTGATGGGGAAGACAACTAGGCATAAAACAATAGGGCATATTAAGGAATTTGCTGATAGTTGATCATGAGGGAGTCTAAGGGCATGAACATTGGCCCAGGACCAGTAAGGATGCAAAGGTGGGGGCAGGGTGTGGATGGGAATGGTGTTTTCTCTCATGCTGCAGTGTGGGGGAACCACAGCTTGGAAGGCAGTGATGGAATAAGTTTTGCATGTTACAAAGTCCACTCTAAGCGGAGTAGAGATATGAGCTTCATCATGAGGTTGCACTGATGCCAAGCAAAGATACAGAAGGGTGCGGCATAGAGGAAATGTGGTTGCCATAGTATCCACAGAAGTGAGTTACTAATTGAATCATACTGGTGAGGAAATGAGAGGAATTACACTAGGATAAAGAATAAAAAATGGAGAAGGAAATTTTGGGAACATGTGCTCGTTTGAGGTGTTTTGTGAGATGACCTCTTCACAAAGCGTAGGACACAGTCAAGAATTGGAATGACTCAATGTCCAATTTTGACTTATACCCTCTCCCTATATTCAGTGTGATTTTTCTCTACTGTGTAATGCCTGAACCTCTTGTCTCATTCCTACTCCAACCTTGCCTAATTAATACCTACTCACTTTAAGGATTAGTTCAAGATACCACCCCATCTGAAAAGTCCCTTAAGACACTTCTTCTCCTTCCCCTGAAGGCTGAGTTACATAGATTTTCTCTTCACACTCTCCTCCTGCTCCGTGCATGTTTGGACAATTACACCATAATATCTGTCTCCCCTACATGATTGTAAGCTCCTTGTGATTGTAAGCGCCTTGTGAGTAGGGTCTATCCCCTCATCTCTAATGTCCCAAGCATATAGCACAGTGCTTCGTAGAACTCAGTTGGCTCTCAGTGATTGCCGAATGAATTAATGAATCTAGAGTGCGAATAGGAACATTTTTGTCTCTCATACAGGGGTTGGGGTTGAAAGTTGTGTTGAAACGTGTCATTATGAGGTCTGAGTGAGAGTTTGAAGGTGTCTACAATCTACGTTCTATCTATGAAATAAGAGCCATTTCCCAGGGAAAGGTGAAAAAGATAGGTTGAGGGAAATGATGGAGGTATGGAATAGCTACTGTGGGGAGAAGTCCGCTTAAGATTGGCAAGAAACTCTCGGGGTATGTTGACATCCGCAACCATAAAATTAGAGTGAGTGACCCTAGTGACTGTGAGTCCCTGTAACAGTTCACTGGGCTGAGTGACACAGAGGATGGGCTGACAGAGTGGAGGACTCATCCAAGCTTCAAGGCCACCAAAGCAGATGCAGCAGAGGACTAGGACGTTCCAGCACAAAGTGACATACTGAGGTGTATACACTGCATTTGGAAGGGAAGTGGAGCCACAAGGGATGATATGCAGGGAAATGATAGGGAGGAAGGAGGAACCACACGTCTCTATCGGGCTGAAGAAGAGAAATTGTGAAGTCAAGTAGTGAGACACCTGGTTAGGGGAGGTTATCTTCTCAGATATTGGCACGTTAATATTGACATTCTACCAGGAGACATCTGGATGATCATAGAGCTCAGAGTACCATCACGGAAGTTTGCTACTGGAGGAAAATGACTCTTAGGTTGTGAGAGCCAGAAAATTTAAAGTACCCTGAAGCTACATTGCTAGAGCAATTTTACCAGGATTCTGAAATTGCCCACAACAGAGGTAGGAGCAACGTGAGAAGAAAGAAGAGTAGGAAGGGACTCCAGAAATTTCCATGAAGAAAAGGGTGGCACTCTGGGATTGAATAGATGGACTAAGGAGGTGAAGGCAGGAAATTCAGAGGAGCATAAAGATCATGGCCTGGAGGTGGTAACAAGCGGCCTGTAGATCACTATCCAGCCTCTCCCTTAATCCTGAAGGAATTTTCTCTCTGCTGGAGCAATGTCTCCAACCTCTAGAACCTACACAGCATTTATCTTTGTTCCTCATTCTGGCATCTTGATTCTGCTTGCTGAGATATCTCTTAAATGGAGTCCCCAGTCTGATTCTTTTTTTTTTTTTTTTTTATGGGCATCACTATATGTCCCAGGATGTTATGACATCAAAACGAATATGGCCTGTTTTTCATTCCTTCATGTGACCAATGGGACCAAGTCTACTGGACGTAGACTGAGTTTCACTCCAAATGATGATGGACTCAACATGCTACTTTGCCCAAGAAATATACTTGTATCTTAGAAGATCCTCACAGAAATAACAGTGTTACCCGACCCACCCAGCAGACTTGGCAAGTAAGGCAGCCTGCTAAGAACACATCAAAATGCAAACATGTTTTCTCGTGCTGCATCTTTTAGCAGGTAGACAGGTAGTCCAAAACCAAAGAAGTACATTATTTTAAGTTAGGGAATGAAAGGAAGGTAAACTGCCGTAAAGGTATTTTAAACTGTTGGGAAAAAGGAGTAGAATATCAGTGTCATAAACTCACCATCATTCATACAGGACATCATACATATATTCCAGGAATTTAAAGAGAGTAACATGTGGTTAATATGGCAGAGAAAGCTCCACTATTGCCACTCCCTTTATGCTCTGCCAATAACGTGGTCACCATGAAAGCTGCCTGACACCTACGAAAAAACCCAGTTAATAACAGATGATAACGGAGCGCCCATGAAATAGCATGGTAGACATGTGTGGGCAGAGGTTAGGAAGCCCAGAACATGGTCCCTGCCTTAAGAAACCTGTAACGTAAGGAAAGTGAAGTGAAACCAATAAGAGTTAAAACCTGTGTTAAAATAACTGGTTGACTTCTAGTCAGCATCAAGAATCAAACATGTTATTTCTGTGGAACTGTGAACATCGCCTCTGTGTTAGAGAGTTCTCTTGAGTTTTACACTGTTGCGAAAAACTGGCCTTTTCTGAGCCTGGGCAATTCCCAAACTTGTGCATTGTGACACAAGCCTATCAGATCAGCGGGCTCCTTATATGCTGCTTTCTGCAGAATGAGCTGGCAGTTTTATCTGTCTTCCACACCACCTGGCTTAGCAAATTAGATCATATTAGGGTTATTGTCTCGGAGACAATAAGAGGCATCTGTAACTGAAAGAGACCATGATGATATCTTCTAAAGAGACTTTGAAGACTAGAAAGGTCAACAAGACGAGTGTAACTATCATCATTGTTTTTTTTTTTTAACCCGTCCTTCTCTTCCTCTGTTAAACATGCTACCCTTTAGTAAAATATATAAAATCAACACATTCCTTTTTCTTGGCACAGAGTGTTGTGAGAAAGAGTAACTTACATTATGCAGCACATTTTTATGTACAAAATCCTTCTGCATATATGAACTCTTTTGGTCCTCAAAGCAAACACTATAGAAGTAAGAATTGTTGACACAATTTACAGAAGTTCATTGGGGGTTTCGGCTCCATTCACTGCACCACTACAGGTGAGGAAACAGTTACCTTTCCCACGCTCATGAGCAGGAGTTCCCCTCCTTATAGATCAGACAAGTCTTGTTCTAAATGTCACCACTCTTTCGAGGCTCTGCCTCTCCTACCTGCCAATTCTTTCTACTAATTCTCTCCATTCAATTCAATTCAATTCAATTCAATTCAATTCAATTCAATTCAGTACATTCGATTCAATTCAACTCATTTCTACTGAATTCAATTGGCAATTGACAAAGGCTACCATTAGTCAAACTGTATACTAGGAACTGCAATGACCAAACTGACCCCCTCAAGCAGTGGCCAAATTATCTAGGGAGACAGGGACGCAAATTATTACAATATGGCAAAACTTACAGTACAGGGCACTGCACATGGTACCACAAGAGTTCCAAGAAGGGACTAATTAACTCTGCCTGGTGGGATTAAGTATGTAATGGTTGAGGCAAATTTGAAATATGAGTGATTAGGGTAGATAGGGCTTCTCAGGCAGATGCAAACTTACCTATGCAGAGGTAAAGAAGTGGGGAACTGCAGGAAGTTCAATCTACTTCCTGCACATAGCAACATCCTATGTAATTGGAGGAAAGCAGCACAAAAGTTACTTGATGGCCACTGACTCAAGTGAGGTCAGAAGGCTACTTCCTCACACCCCTAGACCTCTAGTTCACAACTTCCTTCTCCGCAAACTTCCAACTGTTCCCAACCCTTCTTCACTCTGGTCTTATAACTTTGCCTATTACCGCACTGAGAAAACCAGGTCACTGAAAAGAGAATTTGAAAAATCACCTATCGCATCTACCATTCCATCTACATCTATTTCCTTGTGCTCTGCTCTCTCCAACATTCATATGAAGGATCTGTTCATTCCTCTCTGAGCCAATTATCTTTTGGACACTAGACCAAAGTCACTCTTGCCCTGTTAAGAACATTTCTGTCAGCAATTCTCCCCCACTCTGCCATATCATTATTTCCAACAGCAATGTGGAAATTAAAAAAATGCTTTTATTTCTCAAATTTTAGAAAGAAAAAGCACAGCCCTCTCTTGACCCTGCTCCCTTCCCTTCCCCCTGCTGCCTCATTTTTCACCCTCATTTTGTCACAATGCTCCTCGAAAGAATTGCCTTACTCCCTGTCTACAGTCATTCTCCTCCAATTCTCTGTTGAATCCACTCCCATTCGGCTTTTCCCCGGTGCTACTGAAATGGTTCTCATCACATGTCAATGGCATCCACTTTGCAAAACACAGTGATTATTTATATTTTAATAAGTTTTAAAGTGTATGTATTCATTTTGAAAGAAAGGGAGAGTGAGCAGGGGAGGATATGAGACAGATGGAGGCATAGAGAGAATCCTAAGCAGACTCCACACTGTCAGCATGGAGCCCGACCTGGGGCTTGAACCCACAAACCATGAGATCATGACCTGAGGTGAAACCAAGACTCAGACCCTTAACCAAGTGACCCCCCCTTGTGACCCTGATGATCATTTATTTGACCTCATCCTATTTGACTTGCCATCAGCACTTGACCAATTTGATACCTCCTTCCTTGAAACACATTCCTTACCAGGCTTCCTGGACTCGAGAGCCTCCTCATGTCTCGCCTATTCCTTTAGTGGCCACTGTGTCTAGTTTCCTTCGCTAGGTTTTCCACATCTTGCAGTACTTTAAGAGTTAGAGACCCCAGAGCTCAGTCCTTGCGTGTCTTCTCTCTCATCCATTCTCACTCCCTAGCTGATCGCATGCGATCGCATGCTAAGTAATCCAGCCTACAGTCCACACTAAACTTCTTAGTTTAAACTCCAGATGCCTATATCTAACTACATTCACAAAAAGGCAGCTTGGATGTCTGATAAGCATCTCAAAATCACCATGTGAAAAGAGCAAGTCCTGATGTTTCCCGTAAAACCTATGATCTCTAAGAGACAACTTAAAACTACCACCAACCTGTGGTCCAGCCCAAAAAAACAAATACAAAAACAAAAACAGAAACAAACAAAAGAAAAAAAAAAGAACTTGGTGTCATCTTTTATATCTGTTTTTCTCATACCTTATATTCAAACTACAAGCAATCTTATTATATCCACATTTATATTATACACATGATCATAATTTTCTCACTATGTCCCCTTCTTCCATCCTTATTCAGGATGGAAGTTATTTCAGGATTACTATAGTAACCTCCTTATTTTGTTGCTGTTGTTGCTTGTATGCTTGCTTCCCACTCCATCCTGCTCCGCAGATAGTAGTCAGAGTGATTTGTTTAACATACAAATTAGGGTCACCTGGGCGACTCAGGTGGTTAGCCATCTGACTCTTGATTTTGGCTCAGGTCATGATCCAGAAAGCATGACGTCATGGGGTCAGAACCTGTATTAGGATCTGTGCTAGGCATGAATTAGGCATGAAACCTGTTTGAGATTCTCTCTCTCTCTCTCTCTCTCTCTCCCTCTGTCTCTCTCTCTCTCTGTCTCTCTCTCTCGCTCCCTCCAAACCCCTGCGGGCACTCTCATTAAATTAAATAGATAGATAGATAGATAGTTATATAGATAGATAGATAGATAGATAGATAGATAGATAGATAGATAGATAGATAGATAGATAGATAGATAGATAGATAGATAATTAAATAAAACTCAAATGTGAATTTGGTCAGACTACTCAACTGACTTTCCATCTCATCGAAAATAAAAGTCAAAGTCCTTATAATGACTTTCACATTCTTCATGATATGCACCCCACACATACCCTCTCTGACTAAATAAATAAATGAGGAAATGAGTGAATGGTTGGTAGAGAAGAGGAACATGATATTAGATTAACCTTATAGAATTAATCAGATGATGAGCAACGTTCTAACTAAGCCAAGAGGTTTCTTCAGGTTTATTTGAATACAATGGGTAGTCATCCAAGTCATTTGGCCACAATAACTATCTCCTGTTAACTGTTTCTAGGATCCAATATATATGTCTTCTTCTACATTAATCCTCACTCTTTACCAATCTCCCATTCCCACATGAAATCCATCCAAAGGAAACTTTGCTACTCCTTTAATGTGTCACATTTTCAAACTTCCATGTCCTGCTCTCTCTCTCTCTCTTTTTTTTTCCTGCCTGCAATGCCCTTCCTTTCTCTGTTGATTTGAAATATGTCTTCTCTAGAAGACTCACTTCCAGTGACTGTCATTTGTGTAAAGCACTCCCTGGGTGCCCTAGAGAATCATGTGTTTTCTTCTTTGCAATTCCAGGGTACATTTAGCCACCCCTATTACAGATGTTATGAACTCAGTATAGTTAATTTGTTTACACAGCGGCAAATCCCTGGATAACAAGGTCCATTAATAGTTCTAGATAAGACCTCTGTTCTTTGTATACAGTGCCTACAATATAGTACGTGCTCAATGCATACTTGATGAATGGAAATGAGGCAGGAGAATAGAATGAAAATTAATAGAGGGCATATATAAGAGAAACCAGGAGAGTCAAATGTTATCAAAAATAAAAGAAGAGGTATTTTCAAGAGGTAAGGAGTGGTCCATTCTTTAGAGTTTTGTGTTTGTTTTACTTGAGTTTGAAATAAGCTACAGGTATCATTGCATTTACCAAGTAGGAGGTATGTGGAAATAAAATAGTCAAATTTCAGTAGCATATGGCAGAAATTACCTTATATCCAAGCAGTGACTTAATATGAGCAATTGTGTGTTCAAACCATCAGGAGAAGTGTTAGTTAAGTGGGGTGTACACTGCACTCCCAGAATCCAAAGACAGCCCTGCAGAATTGTCTTGGCAGAATAACCCCAGCAGACTCACTGCTCTGTCCAGGCAGACTCACTGGTGTTCTGGGCCTAGGGTATCACTAGGTAAGAGTCAAGTGTCAGTAGGTTGGGTTCTTATCTGGAGAAATCTACTTCTGAGATTATTTGGGTTTTGGACAATTAAGTTCCTTGCAGTTATAAAACTGAGGTCTTCATTTTCAGATTGTGGGATGGCCAGCCAGTGAAAACTGTCTGCTTTGCATGGGTTTATGATGCATGGGTTCATGATGATTCTAGGTTGATCCAGAAAATCTCTCTCTATAATACAACACGACAATAGAAATGGTCTCTCTTCATATTCATGGGTTGTCAGCTGTAAGGTATGGATCGTTGGGGGCTATTTTATTTTTCTTTAGAATAATGTCTACCACATTCTGTTTTTAAAAAAAAAAACAGCTGTAGAACCAATAGATAATACTTTTCACCTTCTGAATTAGTAAGATTCAACAGAGAAAAATTCTGTTTCTCATATATATATTATAATATATAATATATTTATATATTTATATTTATATTTATTTATATTTATGTAAATACATTCACATAAAATATGAATCTATTACTATAAATATATTTATATATTTATGAATGTTTTATTTATTTATTTGTTTGTTTGTTTGTTTGTTTACTTATTTATTTATTATAAGAAATTGGCTCCCATAAAGGTGGATGCTGACAAGTCCCAAGATCTTCAGGATGTGTTGGCTAGCTGGAAACCCACGAGATCTGATGGCAGAGTTCTTGTCCAATGGCTGGCAGGCTTGCATCTCAGGTAGAGCTGCTGTTTCAGTCTGAATCCGGGGAAGAGGCCAATATCCCAGTTGAAAGACATTCAGGCAGGCAAGAGTAATTCCCTAGTATCCCTGGGAGAATCATCCTTATTGTATTCAGGCCTTCTCACTGATTACATAAGGCCCACTTACATTAGGAAAACAATCTGTTTTACTCACTGTACAGACTCAAGTATTTCCCATCACAAAACACCAGAAAAACGTTTCACCAAGCATCTGGACCTCTGTGGCCCAGTAAAGTTGACACATAAAATTAGCCATCATATCTTCCAAATTTCATGCAAGCGCATGAAGCGGATGCACCTAAGCCCTATCAAGAAACCAAGCTACTGAGGCACCAGGCCGCTTGATAAGGTGCATTAGCACAGCGTCTTTTAAATATTTTATCCCCAGTCTACTGTAAGGAACACATATTTCGCCACAGCCCAGTATAAGGATACACATACACATACACATACACATACATATAAATAAATGAAATAAACAACATTTCATTAATTATTGGTTATCCGTACTAAGGTTAAATGTACATGTATATTTTCTTATTGGTTCTATTTAATTTAATCCATTCTTCCCTTGATCCGCACCTTCATGACCTTCCAAAAAACAAGGCATCATTAGTAAGGTGTACTGATTTTGAGGGTCAATCTTTCGGAAGTAATATTCCTTCAGTTATATGTTTCACAATGTCTGACATGCAATACTCTTTGTTAAGTTGAATGGAATACAGAAAATGGGCTTCCAATTCAGTCTTAAGACATACTAACAAAATTCCGAATACTTTTATAGGGGTACGTCCATAACTATCAAACAAAATTAAACAACAGGTACCAAGAGATGCCCGTTGGATGTCTCCAACCCTATTCAGGAAGGCTAAGTTTACAAGCCCACTGAAACACAGGGGACCATTTCTTTCTTGGGGAAAATGACCAAAACGGAATGTTCACGTGCAAAGAACAGACAGGACTAATTATTACAAAGAGGTGATGAAGCATGTAGAAACTGTCCACTTCTATGCCACTTATAATTAGTGCTTGTCTCCCTTTGGTTATCATGTAAATGCATAAGGCACAGTTAGAGAACATTGTTACCCAACAATTGCAGCTCTCAGGTTTCATGTTTCTGTTAAACGCCCTCATAGGTTGAACTGTGTCTCTGCAATCATTAAGGCCCTAGAGAAGAATTCACCCACCTTGCACCACTCACTCTCCCTGATTAAGCTGTTCTGCAGGGAAATGGCTTACTTTTTTAAATGATTGCTTTTTGTTCCTTGGATAAGCAGCAGACACATTTCTGAGCGCAGCATTTCTATTTAACTGTACTCATGCCCTAAAGGGATTCTAGGGATCAGCTCAGGGAGTCCAGTTGAATTGATCTTCTTCATCTCTATTGCAACATTACTGGCAGACGTTCACAGTCAGATTTAATTCTGTGTGACTGAGAGAAACGGAGGAATTTGGCTTTCTGAACCAAGACCACATGATGGAATGGACTGCACTCAGTTGCAACAGATTGTGAATGAGGAGGAGACAGGGACATTATATGATCCAGGATGTGAGGTTGTAGGGTTAGCTTATGGTGGTTGTAACCAAACCTTAATATTGTGTGGAGACTAGACAACCTTGAAATCCCTATAATGTGATGGTCTGGGGACTCTTACCATATAGATTGTCAAAATTCTTGTTATATGTCCGATACAGAAAGAATAGAACTATTCACTTAATATAGATTTAATGAGCATATACTATGTGGTATTTAGAGCTCTACTCTTGTTGGAGAAGTGAATAAAGTACTCCCACTTTATTGGAGTACGGGGTGGTCAACGGGGCTCAAACAGACTCTGGTTTCTAGCTTAGAGACCTCGCTTCTGGGTTCTTCTTCCTTTGTTTGGTGCATGTGCGAAAACCCCCACAGATATGGAAGCTGACGACTATACATTACCCTCCCCACTTGACTCCATGCTCAGACGTTTGGTGCTCAAACTCTCTGACCAAACTCTCTGAGTGCCACTTGGTTTTTCCTCCAGTGTTCCAGCCTGGTTCCATAACATACTAGATTGCGGACCAGGAAACCCAACCGCACTGGTCCATTGTTGCCACCGGTTTGGGAGAAAGGCGAGGTGGTGGCAAAGCAAAGGATCACAAGGGAGAAAGTGCATGCTCTGCCTGAATTTCAGCAGCCTCCTTCTCCGTTGTTTGGGCAGGTTCTGCTCCATGGAACTGGTAAGGCCGGGCCCCGAAGAAGTCAAGCATACCCAAAAGAGTGGAAGGGGGACATGATCAATCCCCAGAGGACTTAATAGGTGTCCCAGGTAGAAAATTTTGTAGAAAATCTTCCCGCCACTCTCAGACCCAGATAACCCACCCCAACATGGTCCAGCAGCCACACTGCGCCTCAGACCCAGACCTAAGACTCTCCGAATGCATGTAAAGGAGACGAGAGAGCCTGAAAGACACAATGAGGATGGATCAGTCCAGACCAGCCATTCCATGATGTGTTATGTACCTTTCTCTACAACAGACCTCCTCAATTGGAAACACAACACTCCACCATACTCCGAAAAGCCACAAGCAATGGTTGACTTGATGGAGTCCCTCTTCCAGACCTACAACAGACTTGGAAAGATTGTCAACAGTTACTCCATACTTTGTTTAATTAAAAATAAGGATGACAGAAACATGACAGTACCTAGAAGATCACACATCTCCAGGAATCAATGACCCTACTGTCTGGGCTCAAGCTGCATGCCTGAAGAACACCCAACATGGGATTTCACCACATAAGGAGGACAGGGTCACGTCTGAGGATACCAGGAAGCCCTCCTTCAGGGAGTCAACAATCCCATGAACATGACTAAAATATCATCAGTCACACAGCACCCTAGGGAGGTCCGGGAGACTACTATGAAAGATTCTGTGAAGCATACCCTGTATACGTCCCGTTTGACCCCGTGGCACTAGAAAGTCAACATATGGTAAATCCCTCTTTTGTGGCACAGGCTGCCCCACATATCCGACGAAAACTTCAGAAGTTGGAAGGCTTTACCAGATGAATATCACTCACTTGTTAGAGGTCGTCAATACAGTTTTTCAGGAACAGAAATTTGCAGCTGAAAGGAAGTGAAGACTAAAAAAGAAGACCACCTTTCTCACAGCAGAACTAAAGAACAGATGCTACTGTTTTTTAGCAGCATCGAAAAACTCCAACCACAAAAAGGGGGGAAGCCCATAGCCCCTTTAGCTAGGGACCAGTGTGCATACTGCAAAGGCAAGGGAAACTGTAAGAATGTCCGAATTGGATGGGAACCTCAAAACGCAGCCAATATCTGGAGGAACCTCGAGGTGAGAACCTTCTTTATCTGGCCGGGGTAGAATTGGACTGAGGGGGACCGGACTCTTTCTTTCTCGGCTCCCATGAATCCATGGCTGAAATGAGGTGGAGGGCTGAACAATAACTTTCATGGTTGAAATACTTTTCAACTGGGGCTGAATACTCCTTGGTTACTTCCCTGGTAGTGCCCATAGGCCAAAAGACAGCAACGATACTTGGGGCTACTGGGACACAGGCAATGCAACAGCTCTTCTGTCAAGGTCAACAAGGTGCACTTGGGGGTCACAAGGTCCGGCATGAGTTCCTCTACTTACTTGACTGCCCTATTCCTCTCCTGGGCCGCGATCTATTCTCCAAACTTGGGGCCCAGATACCTTTTGAACCCACTGGACACACTAGCCTCCAATGAAACCCAAGGCAGAAGGAAACCCTGGTCTTGGCGATACCGCTGCCAAGGGAAGAAGAATGGAGACTGTTGGGTGCCCAGGCCTTACCTTGTCACCCCTAAGAATTCAGGCTTACATTCCACTCCCTATGGTCTGATGATAACCCGCCTGAAATAGCTTGGAATTGGGTCCCAATCATTGTGGACCTGATCCCTGCAGCTCAACCGCAGACACGAAGGTAGTACCCCCTTCCACTAGAGGCTAAAATGGGCATACAAGAGCACCTGACCAAGCTCAGAGAAAGAGGTATTCTAACTCAGTGCCAATCAGTTTGGAATACCTCACTCTTGCCAGGCAAGAAGCTAGGAGGAGGACACCAACCAGTACAGGATTTGAGGGCCTTTGGCAAAGTGACTGTTTCCTTACACCCAGTCATTCCGAACCCTCAGTATACTCTCCTCAGTCAAATTCCGTGGTCAGCCGGAAGGGTTATGTGCTTCGACCTAAAAGATGCTTTCTTCTGCCTCTGCCTGGCTCCGCAAAGGCAATCATTGTTTGCCTTTGAATGGACTGAGCCCGTTACAGAGCGCCAGATGCAGCTGACCTGGACACTACTTTCCCAAGGATTCAACAATTCGCCCATTCTTCTGGGGGAAGCCCTAGGTTCAGATCTCGCTGACTTTCCGAAGGAAACCTCAGGGTATGTCCTTCTCCAATACGTAGAAGACCTCCTTTCCAGTGACACCCAGGAAGACTGTATGAAAGGTACACAGGCCTTCTTAAAGCTCTGATCCTACTTGGGGTACCAGGCCTCTTGGAAAAAGGCACAGATTCGTCAGCAGCAGGTCCAATACTTAGGCTCCCTCCTCACAAAAGGAAAAGGAGAACGAGGACCAGAAAGGAAGAAAGTGTGGAACCACACTGCCACAGCCCCAAACAAAACGAGGCTTGTGTGAATGTTTAGGGGCCAGAGGGTTCTGTCGCATTGGGAATCCTCAGATGCTCAGCCATAGTGAGGTCCCTCTATGACCTGTTGGGAGGACCAAACTGGGAGCCCCTCGCATGGACTGAGGAGGAGAGGGCCGCTTTCACAGAAATAAAGTTGGCTCTGGGAAAAGCCCCAGCCCTTGGTTTGCCTGACATAGACAGACCCTTTAACTTCCTCACACACGAAAAGGAGTGCTCACTCAGAGCATGGTGCCTCGGCAATGGCCAGTGTTCCGTCAAAAAAAAAAAAAAAAAAAAAAAAAAACTTGATCCTGTGGCTGGAGGATGGCCACTGTGCCTAAAACCTCAGAGCCACAGTCCTGCTCATTAAGGTTGCAGACAAGCTCACACTGGGCCAAACATTTAATGTTAAGGTCCCACACACGGTTGTGTGGCTCAAAAGCACCCAAGGATATCATTTCCTCTCCATTTCTCAGCTGACACAATCCCAAGGCCTTCTCTATGAGAACCCAAGGCTCACTCTCAAAACAGTGTAAGAACACTAAACCTGGCCCCTTCCTTCCCACAGAGGAGGGAGAACCTGACCATGACTGTTCTGGAGTAGTGGATGAAGTCTACGCCAGCTTCCCAGACTTCCAAGACCAGGGTATAACAAGCCCAGGGATCACCCTGTTCAGCGATGGGAGCAGGTTTTTAGAGGAGTGCAGCCAAAGAGCAGGGTATGCGGTCATCACTACCACGGAAGTTCAGGAAGCTAAGGCCTTGTCGGAAGGATGGTCGGCACAATGGGCTGGACTCAGTACGCCTTAACCTGAGCCATCATCCTTACAAAAGTAAATGAATTAACATCTACATCAATTCCATGTATGGCTTTGCTACTGTGATGTACATGGGGCCATCTATAGAGAAAAAGGCCTCCTTACCGCTTCAGAGAAAACTATCAAAAACGAGGAAGAAATACTAAAGCTTCTTGAGACCATATGGCTACCAGTCAAAGTAGCTATCCTACACTGTAAGGGACCTCAGAAATGAGATGACCCCATAAATCAAGGAAATCACCAGGCCGACAAAACAGCTAGAGTGGCTGCATGAGGTGACCTAGGTGAAGCTCCTACCTACACTCTGACTCTTGCGCCCCAGAAGGAAGCCTCCCCACCCATGGACACAAGTGAAGAAAGAAGTTGGGCTTCCACAGAAGTGGACACACTAAGCAAACACGGATGGTGAGTCTTGTCCCATCATCTATGTGAAAGCAGCTAGTGAAGGAAGATAACTAACTCACCCTCTTAGGGAACTGCTCTAGAGGTCCTCTTCAAAAAGAACTACGGTATCAGCCAACTGCCAGCATTATGCCAGGCTGTCAGTGAATAATGTGTAATGTGTGCCAAAAACAATGCTTGCTCGGCCCCACGGCCCCTGCCTGGTTCCCAAAGGATGGACATAGGGGTGGACTTTACCAGCATACAACCAAATAAAGGGTTGAGGTACCTTCTTGTAATAATCTGCACCAATTTGGGATGCGTCCAAGCTTTCCAGACCAGAATGGGATGAATTCACGAGGTGGCCAAAGGTCTTCTATGGGAGATTGTGCTTAACCACACACAGTAATAATGGACCTGCGTTTGGAGCGGACATTATACGAACCCTAACAAAGTCCCTTAACATTGCCTGGAAACTGCACACTGCTTAACGCCCCCAGGGCTCAGGGAAAGGTAGAGCAGATGAACTGCACCCTCAAGGAAACCCTGGCCAAGTTCCACCAAGAGACTAACCCCCCATGGCCAGATTTGATTCGGCTGGTCCTCCTGTGTGCCCAATGCCCGCCTGGGGCACTGGGATTCTCCCCTTTTGAGTTATTATATGGGCAATCCTCCCCCCCCCCCACGCACACACACACATTTAGGAAAGCTCCCAGGAGACCTAAACCATATTGGAGACAAAGAAATAAGATAACAGGTCCAGAAATTGGGGGCAGTCCTAAACAAGTTAGAGATACACCATAGAGAGGGTCACAATTTCCTTAGGGACCCCGTTCGCTTCTTTCAGCCAGAAGACACTGTGTGGGTCAAAGATTGGAAGAAGGAACCTCTTATTCCATGGTGGATTGGGCCTCTCACTGTTATTCTAACAACTCCTACAGCCCCCAAAACTTCAGGTATCACCCCATGGGTCCATCACTCCACAGTTAAGAAGTCCACTCAGAAGAACCCACAACCTGGTGAAGTGATCCAGATCCAGTCATCCCCTTAAACCTACCCTCAAAAGGGAACTGACCCCTGAGGTGTCCAGCCCTGCTCCAGCCACACCATGGGAGATGGCTGGCCTGCACACAGCAGGAGCTTGAGGAATCAATGCGTGAACCAAGCCCAGGGGTTTGAATGCAACTTTGCCAACCCTTGCCCCTTACTGGTGTCATAAGCCTGGACTTACTTCTTGCTGTTGGGCTGATAGAGACTGCGCCAACAATCTGGATATGGTGCAAAAGATGTATCCTGGGCCTCACATACCTCCTCTGGATGGGAGGGTTACCAAGTATTGCCTGTATATTATGATAACCGTTCTCACCCTCACAACTGCCGCTTATCAAATTTGCCCCCACAATTGTCATAGGACAATAAGGGCGTCCAGGGTGTTCAGCACATTTCCCTCCCTCCACAAAGATTGCTACATGGGAAAAACACCCACTCTCTGTCAGTCACCTGGTGCCCCAAGTGCTAAGTATTGGACCGAGGATATAACCAAACTATCAGTAACCCATGTCACAACAAGGGCCTCCAGACACGGAAGCGAGCTTGCTACACTTACCTTCCTCAATGGGGAATCTCAAACAGGGGAGAGCTGCACTACAGGCCCTTCAAAAAGTTATAAAGCATATACCCAGGATAGGGTAATTCAAGCCATAAAGGCGACCACTCTGCCAGCAGCCTACCAACCTTTGAAACTTCAGCCGTCAATCAGATGCCTACCAATTCCCCACTCCAGCATTGGGCCGACACTGCTCTACTAGTCCTCCATAAGATAGATAATCACATGCAAACCTGCTGGATGTGCTTGCCCCTAGCCAGAGGACTTACTTAGCTACTCCAATCCATTTGACCTGGGAAGCTCCTGAAAACCTCAAAACCAACACCTCTGTCTTAATTGGACCCCTGGCCACTAGGGTCCATCTCCCAATGCCGACAATCTAATCCGTACAGTCCCTGAATTCCCTCTCTAGGAGGAAGAGATAGAACCTTAATGAGTACTACGACCCTATGTTGCACGCTTGGGGTGTTCTATCTGTGTTGTAATTCGGCCTATCGATGCTTAGAGGCCAACTGGACTCTGAAATGTTATTCCATCTTCCGGACCCCAGAGATATTTGTATACACTGAAGATCAGTTCCTAACAACCTTTAGCCCCAAGTCTCAGGCTAAACCGGCAGTCCTGCTACCCATTCTGATAGGCTCAGAAATTGTGACAGGAATAGGAACTGGATAAGGCGGCATAGGTTTATGCATAGGACTGTACCATAGATTATCTCAAGAGCTAAATGAAGACATGGAACGGGTGGCCGATTCTCTGGTAACTTTACAAAACCAAATAAACTCTCTGGTGACAGTAACCCCCCAAAATAGACAGGCCCCCGACCTCCTCACATCAGAAAATGGAGGGACTTGCAAATTTTGGGTGGAGGAATGCTGCTAGTTTTTAAACCAGTCAGAAATACTCACAACTAAGGTTAAGGAACTAATAATAATAATAATAATAATAATAATAATAATAATAATAATAATAATAATAATAATAATAATAATAATAATAATTCAACATAGACAACAGGAAAGTAGCAATCAATGGAACAAATGAGATCTCACGGATTGGAATCCTGGCTTCCTGCCCTGGCAGGGCCCCTCTTCTCCATAATTTTACTTGTTCCCATTGGCCCCTCTACACTGAATACCATAATATATTTTATTGAAAACACTGTTGCTCGCCAAACTACTGCAGGCTTCTTAGCCTTCTGAGGGTACCAACCTAAAAAACTGAAAGGTGATACCTACTGAAAAGGTTTCTTAAAAGGCATAAAATGGGATAATGTTGGAGAAGTGAATAAAATACTGCACCAAAAATGGCGGGTGGGACTAAAACGAACTCTGGTCTCTATCTTAGAGACCCCTCCTCCTGGTTCTTCTTCCTTTGTTTTCTGTGTGCAGGAAAACCCCCACAGATATGGCAGCTGATGACTGTAAATATCCTGCCCCACTTGCATTCAGCGCTCAGGCGTTTGGAGAAACAGGGTCCTCTGAGCCCGCCGTTCCACCAAGTTCTGCAATCCAAAGAAGATCTCCGAGTGCCATTTGGTTTTTCCGCCAGCATTCCAGCCTTGTTCTGTAACATTATAAACACAGAAGTGAGCAAGACAGACCAAGTCCCTTCTTATACAGTATAAGGAGACAGAGGACCATTAACTGGTAAACTAGTAATTAACAAGTGTACAAGGGTAATGGGGTGCTGGGACTCAAACAGCTCCAAGTTGTCGAAAGAAAACATGTGCTATATCACCCATCTCATGTATGGATCATAGTTCTAAGTGATATGACATTTATAATTGATACACGTGATAACTGCCAGGGGATTCCCCCTTTTCCCAACTTACATTTATTTTTAAGAACTTAAGTGAGTTAATGAAAGATACTGGGGATTCCGAGAATCAGTAGATGCTGGTGGACCAGGTTTGAAATAGCAGCCCCAGAGGTCAAAAGACACAATATCCAATCATGTTTTGTGTGTTTGTTTGTTTGTTTGTTTTTAAGAACTTCATTAATGTTTAACTGATATACACAAACTGTACATATTTAAAGTACATAATTGGTGGAGCACCTGGATGGCTGTCACTTGAGCATCAGACTCTTGATTTTGGCTCAGGTCATGATCCCAGGTTCAGTTAAGCCCTTTATTGGGCTCCATGCTAAGCATGCAGTCTGCTTAAGATTCTCTATTTCTCCCTTGCCTCTCTCCCCCACTTATGAACGCTTCATTTCTGTCTCTGTAAAAAAGCCCTAATAAATAAATTACTTAATTAATAATTAATATTAATACCAATACTAATAAATACAATTACATAATTTGGTAAATTTTGGTCACATATCCACCAATGTATACATAACAAGGAAAAGAATATGTCTGTCACCACTAAAAATGTCCTTGTATCCCTTAGATATCCCTCCGTCCCCCACGTCTTCCCGATTCCCATTCCTAGGCAATCTCTGGTCTGTTTTCTGTCCCTACATATTATCTTGCATTTTCTAGAATACTATACAAATAAAATTATATAAGACATACTCCTTATTATTTAGAGGTGGGGAGTTGACTTCTGTCACTTAGTATTTTGAAGATTATCCATAGTGTTGTCTGTATCTTACTACTTTTTTATCCGTTCACATGTCAGTGGACATTTGTATTATTTCCACATTTGGCGTATTTATTTCTTTTTATGACAGAGAGTGAGAGAGAGAGAGAGAGACAGAGTGAGAGAGAGAGAGTGAGTGAGAAGGAGAGGGGAGGGGGGAAGTAGAGGTGGGGGAGAGATAGGAAAAGGGAGATGGAGAGGGAGAGGCAGAGGGGGAGGGAGAGAGAAAGAGAAAGAGAGAGCAGAGGGAAGAGAAAAAGAATCTTAAGCAGCCTCCATGCTTAGTGTGGAGCTCAATGTGAGTCTCAATATCCCGACCGTGGGATAATGACCCAAGCAGAAATCAAGAAATCTACCAACTGAGGCACCAGGTGCTCCTTAGCCTATTGAAAACAAAGCTTCTATAAACATTCATTTTTTCTTTTCTTTCTTTTTGTTTCTTTTCTTTTCATTTCTTTTCTGCTCTGTTCTTTCTTTCATTTATTTATTTATTTTTTTGTATGATCGTATACATTGATCCCTCTAGGGAAAATATTTGAGAGTAGATTTGGCTGAGTCATAGAATAGGTTGCATGTTCAGCCTTTTAGGATACTGTCAAACTGTTTGCCCGGGTAGTTTTATCACTTTTACATTCTCATCAGCAGGGTGTGAGAATTCCAGTTCTTTCATATCCTAGCTAACACTTCGGAGCCCTGTCTTTTGATTTTAGACATCTTGTAGGCATGAAGTAGTAGTTGATCTCATTGTATCTCATTTATCTCATTGTAGTTTATATTTATATTTCCCTATCATGATGCTGAACACATTTTCATGTGTGTATCTGCTGTACATATAACTGTTTTGGTAATGTGTCTTCTCAAATCGTTTGCCTTTTTTTGGATTATTTAGCTTCAGAATATTGAATCTTGCAGATTGCCCATATGTTCTAGATATAAGTCAAGTCACATTTCACATAGATGATTGGTATATATATTCTCCCAGTCTCAGTATTGTGATTTCAAAGTCTTTGTTCTTTGAAACGCAAAAGTTTTAGTGTGATAAAATCCAACCATATGTTTTTATTGTAAAGAATCATATTGTTGGTGGTGTAGCTAAGAAATGTTTGCCTAAGCCCAGATCATAATGGTTTCCTACTTTAGGTTCTTTAAAAATGTTATCCTACTGTATTCTAGATTGCATTGGTTCTGATGAGAAATATTTTCCCTCCCTTTCCCTGGATTAAAGCAATTTGATTGTGGGGTACCTTGGTGTAGTATTCCTCATATTTCCTGTCGTTGAGGTTCATTGACCTTATTGGAACTATATATTTTTAGTTTGCATCAACATTAACAACTATAAATTCAAATTAGTTTCATTATTTACTCAAATTAGTTTTCTTGTCTGTGTTCCTTGGAGATACAATGACATGTATATTGGATGGTTTGCAGGCATAATTTGTCTGTGTGTTTCATTTCAGACGATTTCCATTGCTATGTCTTTAGGTTCATCAACCTTTTTTTCTGCACTGTCTACATGCCTTTAATTCCATTCAGTAATCATAGACCAGATTTCTTATTTTAGTCATTGCTTTTGTCATGCGAAGTTCGGTTTAGGTCTTACATACCACTTGCATGTCTCCATTTAACATGCTCATTCTGCCCTATAATTTCTTGGATATACTGATAATAGTTATAATAACTATTTGAATGTTCGGATGTATAAATTATATCATTTGTGTAATTTCTGGGTCAGTGTCAGTTGAGTTCCCCTTCCTTACGTGTCTTATTTTCCTGCTTCTTTGCATGCCTGATAATAATTTATGGGTTGCCAAACATGGTCAGTTTTAGCCTGTCAGATGCTGGATACTTTTAGATTCCTAAAAATATCCTTGCCTCTGATTTGGGACAGGGTTTAGTTACTTACAAATAGCTTGATCCTTTCAGGTCTTTCTTTAAAGATATTTTGGGCAAGGCACAGGCAGCACTTAGTTTAGGGATAATTTTTGTCCAGTAACTGACACAAAAATCAAGTATTCTCCAAATGGCATGTACATTCTGAGGTCATCCACACTGGCTGTCAGGCATTATTCCTGACCCTGTATGGCAGTGCGTTTTGTTCCTTCCCCTGGTCTCAGTGTCCTCATACACAAGAGTTTATCAATATTCCATTGAGTACTCAAGGCAGACCATCTGTTGATCTCTGGAGTTCTCTCTGTGAACAACTTTCTCTTCTTTGGTCCTCTGCTCTGTGAAATATAGCAGTCTTCCTGAATCAGTGACTAACCCTTCCACAATTCAGGGAATATGTTGGGCTATGCCAGCTTCCTCCTCTCTATAGCACAGACTCAAAACCCAGCCTAGTCAATAAGCTAGGGCACTATAGGAACCATGTCACTTATTTCCCAATATCAGGGATCACTGCCCTTCACTGCCTCATGTCTGATGTTTTGAGAACAGCTTCTTATATATTTTGTCTACGCTTTTAGCTGTTTCCATAAGGATTATAAATCTGGTTTTCGTTATTACATTTGCCTGGAAGTAGACGTGTTATCACCAATTTACATTTTAGTATTGAGTCTTACTTCTCTGGCTTTGTTCTTTTATCTTTTTATTCTCCTTTGATGATAGATTTAATGTGGACATATGGAGAATGGCCATTGCTAGACATAGGGAGAAACTAGAGGTGAGCTGCAGATTGGAAGTATAGCTAGAAAAGAGAAAAAAAGGAAAGAATGAGAATATGCAGTCAAATCTTGAAGAAAGGAATTGATGGCGATTGTCAAAGCCATGTGAAATCCCAGCTCCCACTTTAACACACATAATGTGAGAATTGAAACTAATCTCTTCGACTTGGAAAGCTTAATCTGCCAGTGAGCTTTACTAATTTTTACTGGTCTTCATAACTCCATAACAAAGGCCGAGGTTTGGAATTTCTCACCTTTGTTTCTCAGAGAGAAAACACCAATGTCACCCAGAAAGCAGTGCTTGGGTGAAAACTAGACGTTTTAAATGATTTTTTTCCTGCTTTGTTCCAATGATTCTTTAACAGTGTTCGCCTTGGAAGAGAACAAACTGTGGCACCGAAGAAACATACTGGACATGGAGTAGGAGTCTAGGGTTGTTGTCTAACACGGTCATAAACAAGTTATGGGGGAGGCACTTGACTTTCCTAGGTCTCAATTTCCTCACCTGGAAATTGGAATAAGGACCCCCATATGAAGGGCCATTGTGAGATTAAATGAGATGATGCGTGTGCCAGTTTTACAGAGCCTAACACTTAATATTACATGAAAGCCTCTGTGTAGTATTTCTTCTAGAGGGAGGGATTTGCATTTTTTTCATTGGAAGGAAAGAGATGAATATACAACTGGACTATCAAATAAGAGGTGGATAGAGGACTGGCTTACTGGTCTATCTCCTTGTACTCTTTCAGCCATCCTGGTCCTGGGCTCCCTCCAAATTGAAGAATCAGTGTCAGAAGACCTGAGATTCCTCCATAGGTATCTGACCCCAGACAGAATATTAGCCTGTCTTAGCTGTTCAAATGAGGATAATGATGGCTATCATCTGTGGAACACTTGTTCCGTGTTGTCAGGTGTTGGATTAAGCACCTTGCCAATAGTGTCATTTAATTTTTTGACCCTTTGTTATTATTTCCATTTTATAAATTAGGCAACTGAGTTTCAGATATGTTAAGTAATTGGTCCAAGATAACACAAACACTAGTGGTGTGGCTGGGATGGGCACCAACTCTGCTCCTATGCCAACATGCATGCTCTCACCCATGTTACACTGCCTTCCCATGAGCGTGTTAAGGGTTTGGAAAGCCACCCCTGATAAAGTAACATGGAGTATGTTCGTGCCCTAGCTAAGATCTCTTTCCCTTACCTTGCCGAAAAATTTTCATATTAACTGAAACACTAGTCCGTGCACAAGACAACTTTCCTCGAATTTATCTTAACGCTATACACTGGTCAGAATATAAAAAGCAACGGCTTCAGAACTTGAAAGTTAGCAATAGGAGGTGAATGAGGGAAGGGAAGCAAAACAAGAATGTCCCTGTGATGGTTATTATTACGTGTCTACCTGAGTTGGTCGTGGGGTGCCCAAGGTTAAACATTTTTTCTCGGGATATTTGTAGAGTGTTTCTGGGTGAGATTAGCGTTTGATTTGGTGGACTCAGTAAAGCACTATCGTCCCCAGTGAGTGTGGGCAGCATTCAATCTCCTGAGGTCCCAAAGAGAACACAGGGTAGAAAAAGGAGGAATCCATGTCCCACCGTTTCTTTTCTCAGCCTTAGAAGGTGATCCCGCTTAGAGGCAGAGCAGTGGGTAGGGGTAGTGTTGGTTCCCCGGAAGTGCCTTTGGTCCAACCACCCACAGTGATGTGATTTCCCTGCAGGACTGAAATGAGGGCCCATATGCTCTTATGTTTCAGGGCTACCGTTGGAAGGGCGGAGCCAAACGTATGCGTGGGACAGACTGAAACTGTCTCAGGATCTCCTCCTCTATCTCCATCACGGCTGTGGAAATGTCATGGAGAGAGTGTGACTTCTACACAGGATTTTCCCCAATGGTAATTGGCCCCAATCCGTTATTTCTTTTAGACGTCCATGCTAGGTGCCTTTAAAGCCAGAGCCCAGGCCAGCGTTAGGGTTAGGTCCTCGCTACCTGCATGTAGATTTCCTGGTATCCCAATACCTTTTGTTGAAGAGACGGTCTTTCCCTCGTTGTTTATTCTTGCCTCTTTGTTATAGGTTAATTTACCACATAAGCCTGGGATTATTTCTGGGCTTTCTATTCTGTCCAATCGACCTATGCGTCTGTTTTTGTGTCACTACCCATACTAATTGGTTTACTTGAAGCTTTGTAGTACATCTTGAAATCTGTGATTTTGATACCTCCAGCTATGTTTTTGTCTTTCAAGAATATTTTCACGATTCAGGGTCTTTTGCGGTCCCATACAGATTTTAGTATTAGTTGTTTCAGTTCTGTGAAAAGTGCCTTTGGTATCTTGATAGGGATTGCATTGAAACTGTAGAGAGTTATGAGTAATATGGACATTGTAATGATATTAATTCTTCCAATCCATGATCATGGGATATCTTTCCATTTGTTTGTGTCATCTTCAATTTCATCACTGACTTATGGTTTTCACACTACAGGTCTTTCACTTCTTTGGATAAGTTGAGTCGTATCTATTTTACTCTCTCTTTTTTTTTTTTGGTGCAATTATGAATGCGTGTTGTTTTCTTAATTTCTCTTTCTGTGACTTCATTATTATTATATAGAAACCCTACTAATTTTTGTGTATCAGTTCCGTATCTACAACTTTCCTGAATTCGTTTATTACTTCTAGTAGTTTTGGGGGGAAAGTTTAGGGTTTTCTATGCATATTCTTACGTCATCTGCGGATAGTACAGTTCAGGTTGTTTACAAACATAGATGAATAATTTCTTTTTTCTTATCTGATTCCTCTGGCTAGGACTTCTAGTGTTATATGAAACAAGAGTGGCAAAAGTAGTCATATTTATCTTGTTCTTGATCTTAGAGGGAAATCTCTCAGTTTTTCACCATTGAGATGTTAAGTGTGAACTTTTTAATATAAACAATATATAAAATAATATTTTCATGTGTTGAGGCATGTCCGTCCCCCCGACTTTGTTGAGAACTTTTACCATGAATACATGTTAAATTTTGTCAAATGTTTTTTCTCCCTTTATTGGTATAATCATATGATGTTTACCCTCCGTCTTGTTGAGGTGGGATATTATGTTGATTGATTTGTTGAGCCACCTTTGTTTCCCTGGAATAAAAGCCACGTAATCATTTTAGCGTGTTGTTGAGTGGAGTTTGATAATATTTTATTGAGGATTTTAAAGTCTATTTGGTTTGATATAGGTGTTGCTACCTGGTTCTGAGTTGTTGTTGTTGTTTGATGTTATTTTTGTTGTCCTTGTTGTTGTTTGCTTTCATTTGCATGGGAAATGTATCTCCATCCCCTCACTTTCAGTCTCTATGTGTCTAGATCTGAAGTGAGTCTGTGCTAGGCAGCATATGGATGAGTGTTGTTTTTTATCCATCCTGTTACCCTATGTATTTTGACTGGAGCACTTCAGCCGTTTATATTTAAAGTAAATGTTGATCATTATGTACTAATTGTAATTTTGTTCTTTTTTTTGTAGCTTATTTATTTATTTATTTATTTATTTATTTATTTATTTATTTATTTATTTTTCTTATTTTTATTTTTTTTTTGGGTAAGCCTAAATATATTTTATTTTATATTTTTTATTTATATATGAAATTTATTGTCAAATTGGTTTCCATACAACACCCAGTGCTCATCCCAAAAGGTGCCCTCCTCAATACCCATCACCCACCCTCTCCTCCCTCCCACCCCCCATCAACCCTCAGTTTGTTCTCAGTTCTCAACAGTCTCTTATGCTTTGGCTCTCTCCCACTCTAACCTCTTTTTTTTTTTTTTCCTTCCCCTCCCCCATGTGTCCTGCTAAGCCTCTCAGGATGCACATAAGTGTGAAACCATATGGTATCTGTCTTTCTCTGTATGGGTTATTTCACTTAGCATCACACTATCCAGTTCCATCCACGTTGCAACAAAAGGCCATATTTCATTTTTTCTCATTGCCACATAGTATTCCATTGTATATATAAACCACAATTTCTTTATCCATTCATCAGTTGATGGACATTTAGGCTCTTTCCATAATTTGGCTATTGTTGAGAGTGCTGCTATGAACATTGGGGTACAAGTGCCCCTATGCATCACTACTCCTGTGTTCCTTGGATAAATTCCTAGCAGTGCTATTGCTGGGTCATAGGGTAGGTCTATTTTTAATTTTCTGAGGAACCTCCACACTGCTTTCCAGAGCGGCTGCACCAATTTACATTCCCACCAACAGTGCAAGAGGGTTCCCGTTTCTCCACATTCTCTCCAGCATCTATAGTCTCCTGATTTGTTCATTTTGGCCACTCTGACTGGCGTGAGGGGATACCTGAGTGTGGTTTTGATTTGTATTTCCCTGATAAGGAGCAACGCTGAACATCTTTTCATGTGCCTGTTGGCCATCCGGATGTCTTCTTTAGAGAAGTGTCTATTCATATTTTCTGCCCATTTCTTCACTGGGTTATTTGCTTTTCGGGTGTGGAGTTTGGTGAGCTCTTTATAGATTTTGGACACTAGCCCTTTGTCCGATATGTCATTTGCAAATATCTTTTCCCATTCCGTTGGTTGCCTTTTAGTTTTGTTGGTTGTTTCCTTTGCTGTGCAGAAGATTTTTATCTTCATAAGGTCCCAGTAATTCACTTTTGCTTTTAATTCCCTTGCCTTTGGGGATGTGTCAAGTAAAGAGATTGCTACGGCTGAGGTCAGAGAGGTCTTTTCCTGCTTTCTCCTCTAACGTTTTGATGGTTTCCTGTCTCACATTCAGGCCCTTTATCCATTTTGAGTTTATTTTTGTGAATGGTGTGAGAAAGTGGTCTAGTTTCAACCTTCTGCATGTTGCTGTCCAGTTCTCCCAGCACCATTTGTTAAAGAGACTGTCTTTTTTCCATTGGATGTTCTTTCCTGCTTTGTCAAAGATGAGTTGGCCATACGTTTGTGGGTCCAGTTCTGGGGTTTCTATTCTATTCCATTGGTCGACGTGTCTGTTTTTGTGCCAATACCATGCTGTCTTGATGATGACAGCTTTGTAGTAGAGGCTAAAGTCTGGGATTGCGATGCCTCCTGCTTTGGTCTTCTTCTTCAAAATTGCTTTGGCTTTTCGGGGCCTTTTGTGGTTCCATATGAATTTTAGGATTGCTTGTTCTAGTTTCGAGAAGAATGCTGGTGCAATTTTGATTGGGATTGCATTGAATGTGTAGATAGCTTTGGGTAGTATTGACATTTTGACAATATTTATTCTTCCAATCCATGAGCAGGGATTATCTTTCCATTTCTTTAAATCTTCTTCAATTACCTTCATAAGCTTTCTATAGTTTTCAGCATACATATCCTTTACATCTTTGGTTAGATTTATTCCTAGGTATTTTATGCTTCTTGGTGTAATTGTGAATGGGATCAGTTTCTTTATTTGTCTTTCTGTTGCTTCATTGTTAGTGTATAAGAATGCATCTGATTTCTGGACATTGATTTTGGATCCTGCAACTTTGCTGAAATCATGTATCAGTTCTAGCAGACTTTTGGTGGAGTCTATCGGATTTTCCATGTATAATATCATGTCATCTGCAAAAAGCGAAAGCTTGACTTCATCTTTGCCAAGTTTGATGCCTTTGATTTCCTTTTGTTGTCTGATTGCTGATGCTAGAACTTCCAGCACTATGTTAAACAACAGCGGTGAGAGTGGGCATCCCTGTCGTGTTCCTGATCAGGGGAAAAGCTCTCAGTTTGTCCCCGTTGAGGATGATGTTAGCTGTGGGCTTTTCATAAATGGCTTTTATGATCTTTAAGTATGTTCCTTCTATCCCGACTTTCTCAAGGGTTTTTCTTAAGAAAGGGTGCTGGATTTTGTCAAAGGCCTTTTCTGCATCGATTGACAGGATCATATGGTTTTTCTCTTTTTTTTTGTTAATGTGATGTATCACGTTGATTGATTTGCGAATGTTGAACCAGCCCTGCATCCCAGGAATGCTTATGTTTATGAGTAATTGTTTTATATATTTGGGCGCTCCGGTATTCGGCGCATAGGCATTTATAATTGTTAGCTCTTCCTGATGGATAGACCCTGTCACTATTATATAATGTCCTTCTTCATCTCTTGTTACGGCCTTTAATTGAAAGTCTAGTTTGTCTGATAGAAGTATGGCTACTCCAGCTTTCTTTTGGCTTCCAGTAGCATGATAAATAGTTCTCCATCCCCTCACTCTCAATCTAAAGGTGTCCTCCGGTCTAAAATGAGTCTCTTGTAGACAGCAAATAGATGGGTCTTGTTTTTTTTTTTTTTTAATTTTTTTTTTTTCAACGTTTATTTATTTTTGGGACAGAGAGAGACAGAGCATGAACGGGGGAGGGGCAGAGAGAGAGGGAGACACAGAATCGGAAACAGGCTCCAGGCTCCGAGCCATCAGCCCAGAGCCTGACGCGGGGCTCGAACTCACGGACCGCGAGATCGTGACCTGGCTGAAGTCGGACGCTTAACCGACTGCGCCACCCAGGCGCCCCGATGGGTCTTGTTTTTTTATCCATTCGGATACCCTATGTCTTTTGGTTGGCGCATTTAATCCATTTACATTCAGTGTTATTATAGAAAGATATGGGGTTAGAGTCATTGTGATGTCTGTATGTTTTATGCTTGTAGTGATGTCTCTGGTACTTTGTCTCACAGGGTCCCCCTTAGGATCTCTTGTAGGGCTGCTTTAGTGGTGACAAATTCCTTCAGTTTTTGTTTGTTTGGGAAGACCTTTATCTCTCCTTCTATTCTAAATGACAGACTTGCTGGAGAAAGGATTCTCGGCTGCATATTTTTTCTGTCTAGCACACTGAAAACCTCGTGCCAATTCTTTCTGGCCTGCCAAGTTTCAAAAGAGAGATCATTCACGAGTCTTATAGGTCTCCCTTTATATGTGAGGGCACGTTTACCCCTTGCTGCTTTCAGAATTTTCTCTTTATCCTTGTATTTTGCCAGTTTCACTATGATATGTCCTGTAGAAGATCGATTCAAGTTACGTCTGAAGGGAGTTCTCTGTGCCTCTTGGCTTTCAATGCCTTTTTCCTTCCCCACTTCAGGGAAGTTCTCAGCTATTATTTCTTCACGTACCCCTTCAGCACCTTTCCCTCTCTCTACCTCCTCTGGGATACCAATTATGCGTAGATTATTTCTTTTTAGGGTATCACTTAGTTCTCTAATTTTCCCCTCATACTCCTGGATTCTTTTATCTCTCTTTTTCTCAGCTTCCTCTTTTTCCATAACTTTATCTTCTAGTTCACCTATTCTCTCCTCTGCCTCTTCAATCCGAGCCGTGGTGGTTTCCATTTTGTTATGTATTTCGTTTAAAGCGTTTTTCAGCTCCTCGTGACTGTTCCTTAGTCCCTTGATCTCTGTAGCAAGAGATTCTCTGCTGTCAGCTATACTGTTTTGAAGCCCAGCGATTAATTTTATGACTATTATTCCAAATTCACTTTCTGTTATATTATTTAAATCCTTTTTGAACAGGTCATTAGCTGTTGTTATTTCCTGGAGATTCTTCTGAGGGGAATTCTTCCGCTTGGTCATTTTGGATAGTCCCTGGCATGGTGAGGACCTGCAGGGCACTTTCCCTGTGCTGTGGTGTATAACTGGAGTTGGTGGGCGGAGCCGCAGTCAGACCTGATGTCTGCCCCCAGCCCACTGCTGTGTCCACAGTCAGACTGGTGTGTGCCTTGTCTTCCCCTCTCATAGGGGTGAGATTCACTGTGGGGTGTGGTGGCCTGTCTGGGCTACTTGCACACTGCCAGGCTTGTGATGCTGGGGATCTGGCGTCTTTGCTGGGGTGGGTAGGCAAGGTGCACAGGGGCAGGAGGGGCAGGCTTAGCTCGCTTCTCCTTAGGTGATCCACTTCAGGAGGGGCCCTGTGGCAGCGGGAGGGAGTCAGATCCACTGCCGGAGGTTTGGCTCCGCAGAAGCACAGAGTTGGGTGTTTGCGCGGAGCGAGCAATTTCCCTGGCAGGAACTGGTTCTCTTTGGGATTTTGGCTGGGGGATGGGCGGGGGAGATGGCGCTGGCGAGCGCCTTTGTTCCCCACCAAACTGAGCTCTGTCGTCAGGGGGCTCAGCAGCTCTCCTTCCCTTTGTCCTCCAGCCTTCCCGCTTTCTGAGCAGAGCTGTTAACTTATGACCTCCCAGACGCTAAGTCGCGCTTGCTGTCGGAACACAGTCCATCAGGCCCTCCGCTTTTTGCAAGCCAGACTCGGGGGCTCTGCTTGGCCGGTGAGCCGCCCCTCCGCCCTGGCTCCCTCCCACCAGTTCGTGGAGCGCGCACCACCTCGCCGCCTTTTCTACCCTCTCCGTGGGTCTCTCGTCTGCGCTTGGTTCCGGCGACTCCGTTCTGCTATTCCTCTGGCGGTTTTCTGGGTTATTTAGGCAGGTGTAGGTGGAATCTAAGTGATCAGCAGGACGCGCGGTGAGCCCAGCGTCCTCCTACGCCGCCATCTCTCCTCTCCTGAACTGTTTTTTCAAGAACCATTAAAATCACACCAAACATTGAAATACTTACATTTAAGTCTAACAACCATGCACAGGATTTGTACGTGAAAAGCCACAGAAGGCTGATTGGGTAAATCAAGGAAGATATAAATAAATGGAGAGATATGCCATATCTAGCTAAGTAATTAATATTTTACTCAATCATTTCATTGATTAATTAATTAAGTAAAAGAAGCCTTGACCTAAAATCATCACTTATAGAAACATTCACTCAAATGGATCATAGATGTAAGTGTAAAGTACAAAATTATAAAACATTCTTAAGAAAGAAGGAGTGTTGTTGATTCATTGAATCATTCAATAAATACTTTTGGAGCATTTAAAATGAGACAACACAGTCTACGCCCTGAGGATCCACTAGGGAACCAAAGGAGCAAGGATCACTGCACTCTTGGTGCTCAAGAGTCCAGTGGGGGAGACTGACAAACATAATGGAACTAGAAACTACGGTAGAGAATAATGAATGGGGAAAGAACAAGTAAATACATCTTGGAGAGGATATAAGCATTGGGGGAGGGGGTGTGAAATACTAGACATGGTGAAATACTCGACACAGAGGGCCCTACTGTAAAGGTGTCAGTTGAATAAATACCTCACGGAAATGAGAGAAATACCTGCTGACAGGAAGGTGATCTAGGCAGAAGGACCCATGAATTCCCCAAGGCAGGAGAGTGAACGTGTGTACTGATGGGAAGTAAGGAGGCCAGCATAGACAGAGAAACGAGGATGAGAAGAAGGAGGAATAAAGAGGGGGAGGTTGTGGGTCAAGGAGGAGAAAAAGAGGATGAGGGAGAGAAGGCTGTAAAGACTGCCAGGAATAGACAAGGTGAAGCGAAATCTGCTCATACCTGTTCCTCCGCCTCACATTACAGGCTGCAGTTCTTTTTATTTTTTAACTGACATTTACTAAACTGTGTCTACACCATGAAAAGCTAATTCTACTTGTAGCAACTATTCGAAGCAAGAAAATGGAACATCCTAAATGATCAATAGCCATGTTTAAATAAGTTATGGCATGGGGCACCTGGATGGCTCAGTCGGTTTGGCGTCCGACTTCAGCTCGAGTCATGATCTCATGATCCGTGAGTTCGAGCCCCGCGTTGGGCTCTGTGCTGACAGCTCAGAGCCTGGATCCTGCTTCGGATTCTGTGTCTCCCTCTCTCTCTGACCCTCCCCCGTTCATGCTCTGTCTCTCTCTGTCTCAAAAATAAATAAACATTAAAAAAAATTTTTTTAATAAGTTATGGCATGCTATGAGACATTTACAATTCATAGCCCTGGAGAACATTTGTGACCTAGCGAAATGCTCGTATCACTAGAGGATCAAAAATGGGATTCACAGCTACATAGCAAATTTTGGTTAATGCATGTACATATACCTCTTCCGTGATGATTATACCACAGTGTTAGAGGTGCTTACCTCCAGGGGCGCCTGAATGGCTCAGTCGGTTAAGCATCTGACTCTTGATTCCAGCTCAGTTATGATTCCACTGTGTGTGCGATTAAGCTCCACATTGAGGTCTGCACTGACAACGTTGAGCCTGCTTATGATTCTCTCTATCTCTCTCTCTCCTCCCATCCCCCACTCTTGCTCATCTCTCTCTCGTTCTCTCTCTGTGCCAAAAATACATAAACATAAAAAACGTGTTTACATATGCTTATCTCCAGGTGTTTGACTTATGACCATTTTTCTTTCTTTCTTGTTTATTTTCTAAATTTTCTGCAATAAACTTTAAGACCGCCGTAATCATAAAGTAACGTTTCAAATAAATGATTTAGTCTAGTATCAGTGAAATAAATAAAATGTGTCAATTCATAAATTTATTAGGTCCATTCAACACATCAAGGATAGTTTCAAACAATCCAGTGTTATTCCTTCAGCAGACACCCTCCCATCTGATTTGACGTTGACTCAACCACTTCACCAAGAAAGATTTCTAAACTTTGACCATGTTTGAGTGTCTATAAAAGTTTCTGAAAGCATGCAAGACCGCATCCTTGCCTTCAAGAAACTTTCAATATTTGAGGGTACAAAAAACCCAAACACCATACAAAGCACAGTGAGACTTCAAGGTCAAGTTTCATGTAGCAGGAGAAGTCCACTGAGCCGAGTTGATCAGTAAAGGCATCTCGGAGGCATAGCACAAAGAATCTTAAAGGATGACCAAATTTCTAGTTGGCAGGCAGAAAGCAGGAGGACAAAGGAGACAAAAGCAAATGTGCGGGAATAAAGGAGGGGCAGGCATTCCGAGAACAGTGAGACAAACCTGTTGGACCTTGAGGTTCTTCTACAACAGTGGCCATTATGTATTTGTGACGACGACAAAGACTGGGTAGAAGATGATGGACCTACATAACCCATCATGTCCATACTCTTATGTAAGAAGGTCTTGGAGACAGCGAAGAATTGGAGAACATCCGTTAGAACCTCAAGATGGTAATAACGAAGCAAGTTGTAGAAACAAAACAATGAAAAGATAAAATTCTAAGCAAAATTCTCTAAGCATATGAATTAATACCCAATCAACAATCAATTGAAATCCATGACCAACTTAAGACCCCTCTTGTGTTTCTCTCTTAATGGGGCATTGTCTTCAGCTGCTCAAGAGGGAAAGAGGCTCATTGTCAGTCCTCCCATCCTCAACGTCTTTTCTGTGATCCACTCAGCAGCAGGGGCTCTCAACTCCACCTCCAACGTATGCCAAGCCAGCTAGTTTCTCACCACCTTCCGCCTACTCTCCATTTTCGTTCTTAGCCCCATGCTGCCTTTCCCTTCCCACCAAAATCCCAGTTCATTCTTTTCACTGCATCTGGAATGCAATCCAAGACTCCTGAATCTGAGCAGTTCATTCCTCTGCTTACGACAACCCTCTAGTCTCCACTGTACTCAAAATGACACATAGAATCTGTAATGTGACCACCAGACGTTGGCAGTCCTGCCTTGTCACCCCTCTAATGCCATCTTTCCTGATTCTCCTTTCATTAGGTGACCGGGACGGTCTCTTCTCCTGGTTGCTCAAATTAGACCCACGTAGGTTCCGCTTAGAATGCATTTTGTGTTCGCTAGTTTCCTTACCAGTTCTTGCTACGGGTCCAGTTTGAAAAGGACTTTTCTCCCCAAGAAACCTTTGTTGGCCAATCCTGTAATCTACACTTTGTCCCCTGTGCCATTCCTTCTCATAAAATTTAGTGTTCTATTTAACAGCATTTGCCACACGTTGTAATTACACCTGTACTATTTGTAGCTAAGTTTTGAAACATCCTGAATATATGGAGCGTGCATGTTGGATTCTCACTGTGTACTTGAACCTGATAACACCTGACACCTAAGGTGTTCAATATGTGTATCCACGATGCCTGAAATAGGGGATTTTTAACTATCTCCCGGCGAGCTAGACTGCAATATACATTCAAGTCTTCAATGATCTCTACCACCAAGTTTAGTATACATATGCAAAAAAGGGAAGGGTCACGTCCTCACGCATAGGAGAAACATTTTGCCTCGTTGATAGCTTCTATGGTGTAGCTTACATTTTGACCTACATAAGACCCCACCCTGGAGGTACAGTTTGTATGGATGTAGTGACAACTATGAGGAAATCAAAACAAAATACAGTGTTTATGGAGTGTAATGTGCCAGGAGTTTTTCCACACGTTTTACAGGCATTACCTATAATCTCACCACTATACTGGACATAGGCGTTATACTTCCCCTTTACAAATTGGAGAAGCAAAATCGGAGGTATCATTTGCCTACAATCTAAGATCTGGCTGGTAGAAGAAATAGATGTGGCCAGGTAATGTACAAAATCCACAATTTTGCCCAAGGTAGCCTCTGGGAAATCAGAAAATGAGCAGCTTTCATAAGTGCAGCTGCCTAGAGCTTTTCAGAGGAGCTGTCTGGGTGGCGCCGGGGCTTTGGCGCCATCACATCTCCAGGATCTCACTACCAGGAGTAACCCCCATTGTTGGGAAGGGCAAGAACACCCATCCGTGGCAACTTAAGGTGTTTTAACCCCTGTCAAGATAGTGCAAGCCTCCAATTACTTCATTTGGTACTTCAAGGAACACATCAAAGCACACCTCGTGGGATTTTCAAAAATCACTCTGAGATGAGAACTCAAACACAATATCATAGCAACACGAAGCAAGTAACACTTTCCAAAACACACGTCCTGAAGGGCCAGGCCATGGAGACGGTATAAGCCCACTTTAAAGTAGCAGTGCTCTCAGGTGCATAGCACATAAAAGAAAACAAAACAAAACAAAACAAAACAACAACAACAACAACGTTAAAACACAAAAGGGATAGAAAACTATCCAAAATGATGAAACGCAAGAATTCCCCTCAGACGAAATTCCAGCAAGAAGTGACCTCTAAAGAATTGATCAAAATAGATAAAAGCAGTATAACAACAAGAATGTAGAATCATAGGCATAAGATTAATCACTGGGCTTCAAAAAAGGTATAGAAGACGACAGAGAATTTATCATTGCAGTGATAAAAGACCTAAAACATAGCCATGGTTAATTGAAAAGTCAATGACATAGAGATTGATTTTCATCACTGATACAAAAACAGATAAGCTGGAACGTTGGATGTCCATTACCCAAGTTAGTAGTTATGCGATTGTAGCAAAAGCTAATTCTAGAAAAAAACGATTAAATAATGAAAACAAGAGAGCTAAAATATGTCAAGTTTAAATACCTTGCATGAGCCGTGTAGCTGTATAGTTGTTTAAAATTCTAGGATATCAAATAATATTATGTGATAGCCATTGTAACACATGCAAAGTTCACCATGTCGACCTTTGCTCTTCTCAATGTGGAGTAATAAGTTATTAGGCCTTATAGACTAACTGAAAAAATGAATATTAAAAAGTTTTTGAAAGTATATGTTTCTAGTGAGTTTGGTCATGTCAAATAAAGTGTGTCATTTCCAACACCTATTCACGTGCACTCTTAGTATGGCTAGAGTCCATAAAAAGTTATTGCACCATTGCAATAAACAGGATTACCAGTGCAATCTATTTTTTTAATTCCATTTGTTCATTTATTTGAAAGCCAGAATAGTGCATGGAGAATGTACCCTGTAGGTTCTGGATTCTCTCCTTGATTCCAAATGTCTTATTGGGCCTCTACCAAAAAGATGGTAAAACAATATTATCTGTACCATGAACATGTAAAATTTGGCACACCTCACGAATATTACAATTTTGCTGTTTAGCATATGTGTTTACAAATACACACGTGTGCACTGGGTGAAGTTAGATGTTTCATACTTCTATCCATATCATGAGGGATTCAATACGTTTTAAAGAGTTAGATTCCAGTTACCAATTCTAATGTGGGATAACATGCCCAGTTCTTGCTTATTTGTCACTTATTGTGCAATTATGAAGTTAACATAGGGCCCAAAGGGTAAATTCTTTTTAACTACACTTAACTGAACATATATCATTGAAAGTCAAGCTTTGGCCTTTCAAAGATGACATGAGAGTGAACGCGGAGAACCCAAAAGACTCCATGAAAACGCTGCTAGATCTGATACATGCATGGACCAAACTCACAGGATACAAAATCCGTGTAAAGAAACTGATTGCATTTCTATACACCAATAAGGAAGCAACCGAAAGAGAAGTCAAGAAATCAATGCCAGTTACAATTTCACCAAGAACCGTAAAATACCTAGCAAGAAAACTAACCAAAGATGTAAAAGATCTGTACAGTGAAAAGTATAGAAAATGTATGAAGGAAAATGATGAAGACACATCAAATACAGGAAAAAAAAAAAATCCATGCCAAAGAGTGGAAGAATGAATACTGTTAAAATGTCAATAGTACCGAAAGCAATCTACACATTAATGCAATACCAATCAAAATTGTACCAACATTCTTCTCCAGACTAGGGCAAGCAATCTGAAACTTTGCACAGAACAACCAAAGAACCTGAGTAGTCAAAGTTAACTTTAAAAAAGAAAGCCAGGGGCGCCTGGGTGGCGCAGTCGGTTGAGCGTCCGACTTCAGCCAGGTCACGATCTCACCCTCTGTGAGTTCGAGCCCCGCGTCGGGCTCTGGGCTGATGGCTCAGAGCCTGGAGCCTGTTTCTGATTCTGTGTCTCCCTCTCTCTCTGCCCCTCCCCTGTTCATGCTCTGTCTCTCTCTGTCCCAAAAATAAATAAACGTTGAAAAAAAAAATTAAAAAAGAAAGCCAAAGTGGGAGGCAGTCCAGACTTTCGCCTCTCCTATGAAGCTGTAATCGTTAAGATAGTATGACTTTGGCACAAAAACAGGCACATGAACCAATGAAACAGCATAGAGAACCCAGAAGGGGCCCCACAAATGTATGGTGAACTAATCTTTGACAAAACTGCAAAGACAATCCAATGGAGAGAAGACAGCCTCTTTACAAAGGGTGCTGGGAGAACGAAACAGTAACATGATGAAGAATAACCTAGATGACTTTCTTACAACGTGCACAAAAATAAAGGCAAAATGGATGAAAGCCTTAAATGTGAGACAGGAAACCATCAAAACACTAGAGGAGAAAAGAGGAAAAAAAACCCTTTGACCTCAACTGCAGCAATTTCTTCCTTGGCATGTCTCAAAAGACAAGGGAATGAAAAGCAAAACTGAATGATCAGGACCGGGTCAGGATACAAATCTTCGGCACTGCAAAGGAAACAATCAGCAAAATTAAAAGGCAACCGATGGAAGGAGTGAAGATGTTTGCGAGTGACATATTGGATAAAGGGTTACTACACAAAATGTATAAAGAACTTACCCAAGTCACACCTGGAAAATGTAGTACAGTGAAACAATGGGCAGAAGACATGAATAGACACTTTTCCAAAAGAGACATCCAGATGGCCCCAAAACACATGAAAGGATGCTCAACATCACTCATCATCAGGAAAATACACATCAAAGCCACACTGAGATACCACCTCACACTAGTCAGTGTGGCTAAAATGAGCAACTTAGGAAACCACAGATGCTGGTGAGGATATGGAGAAAGAGTAACCCTCTCTCACTGTTGGTGGGAAAGGAAACTGGTGCACCACGGCAAGCATGAAACCTACAGACATCACAATGACTCTAAGCGCATAACTTTCCATAATAATACTGAATTTCAATGGACTAAATGCTCCAACCAAACAACATAGTGTATCAGAATGGATGGAAAAAACAAAAACAAAAAACAGAACAAGACCCATCTATTTGCTGTCTACAAGAGACTGCTTATAGACATGAGGACACCTTCAGATTGAAATTGAGGGGATGGAGAACTATCTATCATGCTACTGGAGGTCAAAAGAAACCTGGAGTAGCCAAATTGTATCATACAAAGTAGAGTTTAAATTAAAGGCTGTATCAAAAGATGACGAAGGGCTTTCTATATTAATTCCAGGGTCTCTCCATCAGGAGGAGCTACAAATTTTAAATGTCTACACACCAAATTCGGAGACACACAAATATATAAACAATTAATTAAAAACATACAGAACCTTGTTGATAAGAATGTGGTAATTGCACGGGACATTAAATTAAACACAGAAAAAAAGATGGAAAATCTCCAAAAGCATGGAGGTTAAAAAACATCCCACCAACGAATAAATGGGTCAACCAGGCAACATGAGAAGAAATTAAAAGATATAAGGAAACAAATGAAAATGAAATACAACAATGCAAACCCTTCGGGATGCAGCAAGGGCAGTCCAGACAGGGAACAACAAAAACAAAACAAAACAAAACAAAACAAAACACAACAACAACAACGACGACGACGACAAGAAACATTGCTATCCAGGCCTATCTCAAGAAACAAGAAAAATCCCCAATACAAAATCTAACAGCACACCTAAAGGAACTAGAAGCAGGACAGCAAAGACACCCCAAAGCGAGCAGAAGAAGAAAAATTATAAAGATCAGAGCAGAAATAAACAATATGGAGTCTAAAGGAAAACAGTACAGCACATCAATGAAACCAAGAGTTGTGTTTCTGAGAAAATACACAAAATTGATAAACGTCTAGCCTGGCTTCTCAAAAAGAAAAGAGAGGGGACCCAAATAGGTCAAATCACGAATGAAAATGGAATTATTACAAAGAATCTCTCAGAAATTCAAGCATTCATCAGGAAACACTATAAAATCTTCTATGCCAACAAACTGGACAACCTGGAAGAAATGGACAAATGCCTCCATCCCCACACACTTCCAAAGCTCAAACGGGAAGAAATAGAAAATGTGAACGGACCCATAACTAGTGAGGAAATTGAATCCGTTATCAAAAATCTCCCAATAAATAAGAGTCCTGGTCCAGGTGGCTTCCCTGGCGATTTCTAGCAGACATTTAAAGCAGAGATAATAGCCATCCTTCCCAAGCTGTTCCAAAATATGGAAATGAAAGGAAAACTACCAGACTCATTTTATGAAGCCAGCAAACGGTGATTCCCAAACCAGACAGAGACACAAAAAAAAGGAGAATTACAGGCCAATATCCCTGATGAATACGGGTGCAGAAATTCTCAACAAGATACTAGCAAATCACATTCAATAGCATATAGAAAGTATTATTCAACACGATCAAGTGGGATTCATTCCTGGCCTGCAGGGCTAGTGCCGTATTCACAAATCAAACATTGTGCTACATCACATTAATAAAAGAAAAGATAAAAACCATAGTACACTGTCAATAGATTCAGAAAAAAAGTATTTGAGAAAATACCACATCCGTACTTAATACAAACCCTCAAGACATTTGGGATAGAAGGAAACTACTTTAAACATCATAAAAGCCATTTATCAGAAGCTCACAGTAAATATCGTCCTCAATGGGGAAAAACTGAGAGCAATCCCCCTGAGATCAGGTACAAGACAGAGATGTCCACTCTCACCCCGGTTGTTGAACATAGTGTTGGAAGTCTTGGCATCAGTAATCAGACAGCACATGAAATTAAAGGTATCATCATTTGCAACGATGAAGTCAAACTTCCACTTTTTGCAGATGGCATGACACAATACATGGAATTTCGGACAGACCCCATCAAAAGTCCTCTATCACTGATACATGAATTCAGCAATGTTGCAGGGTAGAAAATCAATGTACAGAAATTGGTTGCGTTTTATAAGCCAATAATGAAGCAACAGAAAGAGAAATAAAGAAACGGATCCCATTTACAATGCACCAAGAGTCATAACGTACCTAGGAATGAAGCTAACCAAAGAGGTAAAAGATCTGTATGCTGAAAACTATAGAAGGCTTGTGAAGGAAATTGAAGAAGATACAGAGAAAGCGAAAAACATTCCATGCTCGTGGATTGGAAGAATAAATATTGGCGAAATGTCAATACGACCCAACGCAGTCCTCACATTATAGGCAGCACCAATCACATTGCACCAGCACTCTTCTCCAAGCTGGAACAAACAATCATAAAATGTGTATGGAAACACAAAAGACCCTGAATAGCCAAAGTAATACTGAAGAAGAAAACCAAAGTGTGAGGCACCACAATGCCAGACTTTAGCCTCTACCGCAAAGCTATAACCATCAAGACAGCATGGTACTGGCACAGAAACAGATACATAGACTTAATGCCATAGAATAGAGACCCCAGAATTGGACCCACATACGTATGACCAACTAATCTTTGACAAAGCAGGAAAGAATATCCAATGGAAAAAAAGACAGTCTCTTTAACAAATGGTGCTAAGAGAAGTGGACATCAACATGCAGAAGAATGAAACTAGACCAGTTTCTTACACCACTCACAAAAATAAGCTCACAATGGATGAAGGACGTGAATGTGAGACAGGAAACCATCAAACCCTGGAGGAGAAAGCAGGAAACATCCTCTTTGACCTCAGCGTCAGCAAGTTCTTAGCTGACACATCTCCAAAGGCAAGGGAATTAAAAGCAAAATGAACTATTGGGATCTCATGAACATAAAAATCTTTTCCACAATGAAGGAAACAATCAACAAAACTAAAAGGCAACCGAACGAATGGGAAAAGATGAGTGCAAAAGTCATACTGGATAATTGGCTAGTACCCTAAACCTGAAAAATGAACTCACCAACTCCACACCCGGAAATCAAATAATCCAGTGAAGAAACGGGCAGAAGACTTGAACAGACACTGTTCTAAAAAAGACATCCAGATTGTCAAGAGACACATGAAAGGTGCTCAACAGCACCCCTCGTTCAGGGAAATCCAAAGCAAACCCACACTGAGATACCACCTCATGCCAGTCAGAGTGGCTACAATGAGCAAATTAGAAGACTATAGATGCTGGTGAGGATGCGGAGAAACAGGAACCCTCTTGCACTGTTGGTGGGAATGCATCCTGGTGCAGCCGCTCTGGAAAACAGTGTGGAGGTTCCTCAAATCATTAAAAATAGATCTACCCTAAGACCCAGCAATAGCACTGCTAGGAATTTACCCAAGGGGTACAGGAGTGCTGAGACATAGGGGCGCATGTACCCCAATGTTTATAGCACTACTTTCAACAACAGGCAGACTATGGAAAGAGCCTAGCTGTCCATCAACTGACAAGTGGATAAAGAAGTTGTGGTTGATGTATACCATGGAATACTACTTGGCAATGAGAAAGAACGAAATCTGGCCATTTGTAGCAACGTGGATGGAACTGGGGGGTATTATGCTACGTGAAATAAGTCAGGCGGAGAAAGACAGATACCATTTGTTTTAATCCATGTGTGGGTCCTGAGAAACTTAGCAGAAGACCATGGGGGAGGTGATGCGGGGAAAAAGGTATAGAGAGGGAGGGAGGCAAACCATAAGAGACTCTTAAATACGGACAACAGACTGAGGGTTGACGTAGGGTTGGGGGAAAGTGGGTGACGGGCATTGAGGAGGGCACCTGTTGGGATGAACACTGGGTGTTGCGTGGAAACCAATTTGAAAATAAATTACATTTAATGAACAAGGAAATCCAGGGGTTGCTCTTACTGAATATGAGAATAGCTTTCCATTTTCAGCACTTTCTGAACGTGAGGTAGTACTGGCTTAAGGTGCGTAGAGGAAAGTTTGGTTTGTGTGTTTAAGAAAAGGAGTTGAGTAAAGACAGAGGCCTCTCACATGTATCACGTTGACCTTGGCAAGTGTCTCTTCTGATTGTTACCATGACTTATCCCTTTTCTTGATTCACATAGTTTGGTGTCATCCTTTCATGAGGAAGTGGATTTCAATTGATCATGGTAGGTGGTCCTTGTAATATTTTGTGAATTATTTGTGTATGTGGTGATGCTGGATGGACCATGCTGGTTGCTTTCAAAAGCACTTACACGGACGGTGTAACACGTTTTCTACCCTTGGAATCCCATACGGTCTTTTACTACCTTGTGTATGACTTACCTGAAATATCATGAATTGGTAGGTACCGAATAGGTTTTAGTGGCACTGAATGCCCTCATGGCCACTCACGCAGAATTCGTTGACGCTTTGCTCTTAAGCACACAATGACTCGGTCTTCCCTAAGCTGCGTGAAAGTGAGCATGCACACTAACTAGGCAAACTGTTTGCTGCTGCTGTGAAGAACAGCTTCCTGAACTGTGAGCTATAGCAACACACATATGGAACCCTAAGCAAGGCACAATATATCTGTATTCTTTGAAAGAGTAGAGTAGTTACTTCAATTTGGCTTTCAGTGCATTGCATGACAAGGCATTTAATTAGCTAAAACCCTCTTACAGTCATGTTTGATTACAAGTTGTGTGTACTCTCCACCGCGAAGTGTCATCTCATGTTGGATGGAATTAATGGAGGCTGAGGCACCAGTGCATTCACGTCGAGGACAACCCTCTTGAACTCATCAAGAACTATGGGCCTTCTCAGGTAAGATTACGTGCAGGTCTTTCTCAAGGGCATAATCTTAAACACAGCCCAACCTAAGGCAGCTTTGGGCAGCAGGCAGTGATAGGATAGGCAGACATTGTGACCTCACAAAGCGCCTGGTCTCCTAGCAACTGCGGTGTAACTCTCACAGCCTGCCGCCTGATTTGGCTTCATGGTAGGAAATTCATCAGTGCCCTGCGGCGGCGGCGAGACCTGGCAAGCGCGGGCGGCCCCTCGGGACCTCACATCCTGAGCCGCGTGAAGAGGCGGAGGCGCAGGCCCCGGGAGGCCCTGGCCCCGGCCGCCCGGGGAGGAGCCTCTATCGCTGCAGGAGGGGCCGCGCTGGAGGCGCCTGAGGAGAAAGTGCTGTACACGCGGTGGCAACCGTCGCCACTGTCGCTGGCCAACAGCAGCAAGGCGCTGATCGATGCTTTCAAGTTATTCGTGCCCCGCAGCACGGAGTTCATGAGCTCAGACGCGGAGCTCTGGAGCTACCTCTGCAGCCTCAAGCACCAGTTCTCCCCCCGCATCCTGCGCAGCAAGGACGTCTATGGCTACTCTTCCCTCCTGGCCCAGGTCCCGGACCCCTGGCACCAGCCCCCCGAGGCCCGCCTCCAGACGCGCCGGCCGGCTGCCAGGAGGAGGCGCCACGGAGTCCGGAAGGTCGCCGCCGGCCAGAGGAAGGTGCCGCCCCCGCCGCCGCCGTCCCGCGAGGACAGCAGCCCCCGCAAGCCCACGGCCCCCGGGCCCAGCTCCGGGGGCCGCACCCTGGAGGAGAGTGGGAAGGCGGCCACCCCAACGCTGACCACCTTGCCAAGATTCCGCGTAGTCGGCGACGTGTGGGTCGAGAGCAGCGTGGCAGAAGCGCGGCGCCAAGCGCGCCAAGTCCTGGGAGTGAACCTGGAACCCGTGGTGAGACTCCGCCGCGTCCCAGTGCCTGGGCGTGAGATGCGGGCCACAGCCGCGCGACCTCCCAGCCCCGGGACGGGTTGTGCCTGGAGGGATGAACCAGTGAGAGCCGGGCCCGCATCGCCTAGTGCACTTTACCGGCGAAGAAGCACCAGACGGTCCCGGCCCGCGCCCCAGGGATGCGGCGCCGCCTTCTGGGACTCTGGGGCAGCTGTGCCCTCTACTGCCTCCCAGCACCGGGTCTGCGGAGGGAGGCGACCCCTGGACCGCAAGGGAGGTCCCCTTTCTTCCTAACCCCAGATTGAGAGGTCTCCAGGACTGTAGGGGCAGATCCACGATCTCTCTTGTTCCCTCATTGCTCTGAAGTCGTCAGAAGAAGCCATTCCACCCCCACCCTCTCCAAAGGAATTTGCTTCCATCCTTGTGTAATAAAGCTAGAGTTTCTCTGCCGTTCACCCACCACCCGGCTCCTCCCGCCAATTTCTTTCTTTCTTTGTGTGCATGTGTATGTATATATATCTTCTAGGATGATTTAAAGTACATATTCTTTAAATGTTTAGAAGAGCAGTAGAGAAAAAAGGGTGCGACTTAGGGGTCTGCACTCAGATTAAAATAAGGTTACTGAAGTATAGTATACATTCAAAAGGACATATATTATTTTTTTCATGTTTGTTTATTTTTGAGAGAGAGACACCGTGTGAGCAGGGGAGGGCCAGATAGGGAGCCACAGGATCCAAGCAGGTTGCAGGCTCTGAGCTGTCAGCACAGAACCTGATGTGGGGCTCGAACTCACAAACCATGGGATCATGACCTGAGCCAAAGTTGGACACTTAAGTGACTAGCCACTAGCACGCAAAAAAGAACATTTATTATTAAAAGCATTCTGAGCACAGCTTGATGCAATTCAGTTCAATATACTTGAGGAATCAGCACTCATTAAAAAAGGTACCAGGACCCCAAGGGACCACCTGTGCCTCTTTCAGTCACGGTCTATCTCTCCTTTGGGACGGCAATTATTCTGACTTCTTACAGAATCTACAACTTTTGCTTGTTTTTGGACTATATAGAAATGGAATTATGTGTCCTACACCTAGCTTCTTTCACTCAAACTTATGTTAGTGATAGTCATGTTATTGTATGTATAGATCCTTTCTGCTCATTGGTGTATAGAATTTCATTATATGAATAGTTTACAATATTTCTGCAACTCTTGGTGGACATTTAGGTAGGTTCTGGCTTAGGGAAATTATGAATAAAGCTTCAGTGAACATTATAGGACACGTCCTTTGGTGAACATGTTTTACAATAGTATTTATTTATCTAGGAGAGAATTTGCTGGGTCACATGTCATCCAACTTATCAGCTTTGGTAAGGTTCCTCCAAAGTGTTTCCAAAATGGTTATACCAATTTACACAAACTTCTTTCTATAGTAGTGCCTGCGTAATGCCTGTGAGTTCTGAATACTTGATAGCCTTGCCAACACTTGCTAATATTATCTTTTTCATGTTATCTATTCTGGCAGGTGTACAGATTTTTTTTATTTGAGAAATATCAATCCAAGTATTGTATGCAAATAAAAAAAAAAAACACAACATCCAAATTGCAGATCAGGGCTTGCAATAAAAAATCAAAAGCTTTGTTTCCCCCATGAACACCTCTTCCCCAGAGGCAACACTTTCTTTTGTTTTCTTTTTTTTCTTTTCAATCAGGGTTTTTTTCAACAGACCATTTTTTAAGGACAATTTTAGATTTAGAGACAAATTGCACACAAAATACAGGTTCCTCATCCCCAGTAGTTTCTATAGTACCTTGCCCTAATGTGGATACATTAGTTATAAGTGGTGGATGAGCCATTCTTGACTGACACTTTATCATTAGACACATTATCATTTACTAACAGTTAGGGTTTATTTTGTGTTATATAGATTCATAACTTTTGAGAAATGTATAAAGGTATGTATCTACTATTGCAGTATCATACAGAATAGTTACACCACCCTAAAGTGCCCTGTTCTCCGCCTATTACCACTTCCTCTCTCCCCCTAAACCCTAATACCACTGGTCTTTTTACCGTCTCCGAAGGTGTTTTGCTGTTGTTGTTGTTGTTGTTGTTGTTGTTGTTGTTGTTGTTGTTGTTATTGTTGTCGTCATTGTCCTTGTTTTGTTTTCTTTTGTTTTGTTTTTCCAGAACGTTATCATAGTTGGAAACGTAAAGCAAATGGCTTTTTCGTATTGGATCCCTTCACTTAGTAATCCGCACTTAAGTTTCCTCCATGACTTTTAAGTAGCTCCCTTTCTCCCTCTTTCCTTCCCTCCTCTTCGGTCTCTCTGCCTCCCTTTCATTGAGGGAGTTTATTTTCTAAAACAGCTTTTAAAAAGCTGGTCAACAGAAAAAGACTGGAAAGTGCAGAGTTCCCCTGTTCTCCCTCCTACCCCCCAAAACATAGTTCTCCCTATTGTAAACTTCTTGTGTCAGTGTAGTGCATTTGATACAACGGATGAGCCCATATGAAAACTATTACTAACTAAAGTCCGAAGTGTACCTTAGCATTCACTGTGGTGTGCAGTTCGGTGAGTTTTGACAAACGCACAATGCCATGATCCAAAGCATTTCACTGTCTTACAAGATGTTTCACTGCCGTAAATATTCCCTGTGCTTCATCGATTATTCATCTCTCCCTTCCCCCCTGAGTCCCTGGCAACCACAGGTCTCTTTACTGTCTCCATTATTTGAGGCAACACTTTTAACTGTTCCAGGTTTATATTCTTTTGTTAGGAATTTTCATGAAGATAAGTAGTATAGTATACTGCTGCTTATTGATTTGTCAGTTTTAAGCACCGTCTACTGACTTCCTATGTGACGTTGACGTATAGGTCGCTTAAGCCACCTGTCTTCTCTCTCCTCACCTTCCGATATATTCCCGAACTTCTATCTGTATACTGTTTCAGTCAGGCCCAGCCAGCCGGTGAGTCACTATAGGTATTTTAAACAGTTACACACGTGATGGGAAATCCCAGAAGCCAAACAAAGGATGGCGAAGCAATCAGGAATTAGTATCAGCAGAAAGCTGTATCCACCCGCAGAGCTAGAGAAATTCAGAACCATACCTAGCAGGAACTGAGATCATGGGAGAAGAGGCTCTTGGAAAGAAGCTAGAATTTGGAGGAGATAAAATCACTGGTAGGAAGTGGAGCGGGAGAGAGAAAAACCTCTGGGCTTATCCCTTCCTCCCTTTCTCCCATCAAACACCCATTGGTCAAAGCCCTCTGGAAGCCAGTTGGCAAGGAACCAGGAAACACAGTCTATAGGAGAAGTGCAGGAACTGGATCTGAGGACAAAAACACATAACGGATGAAGTTACATATAGGTACTAGTTAGGGTTCTCCAGAGGCTCAGTATCAATGGGAATTGGTTCACAGGATTCCGGAGCTGAGAAGGGCAGACCCAGGAGATCGAGTAGTTCAGTTCCAGGCAGACTCCCAAAGCCTAAGAATCAGGAGAGCTGATGATGTATGTTCCATTCCAAGTCTGAGCCTGAAGTCAGGAGACCAATATCACAGCTTGAAGACAGTCAGATAGACACAGTGGATTCTCTCTTACTCCGCCTTTTGTTCTATTCAGGTCTTCAATCGATTAGTTGAGGCCACCCAGTGTTTGGCAAGGCAATATGTTTTGCTTAGTCTACTGATATACAGATGTTAAGTGTACTAAGAAATGTCCTCACTGACTCACTAGAAATAATGTTTAGCCATATATCTGCGTACCCTGTGGCTTAGCCCATTTAAAACATGAAATTGACCATCACACGATATAATTCTATGTTTATATGTATGTATGTATGTACATATGTATGTATGAATGTATGTTATTTGAGAGAGAGAGGGAGAGAGAGAGTATGCTCAAGCAGGATAGGGGCAGAGAGAGAGAATTCTGAGATGTCAGTGCAGAACCTAATGCTCATCTTAGTCTTATGAACTGTCAGATCATCATCTGAGCCAAAATCAAGAGTGGATTGTGAACTCACCGAGCCACTCAGGTACCCCATGAGATGTAATTTTAAAATAGAGACCTAGTTCCCTTACCTGTACTATCATTTTTCATTCCTTACATTGTACGAGAAAGGTCTTCCTTAAACTTGCTGCACTGTTTCTCCGTCTCCCATCAGCTTTGGGCTTCTGTTTGTCATTGTTGTTAACACTGCTGTTATGCTCTGCAATCAAGTCTCTTTAGAGGGTTCAAGGTTGATTCTAAAACTTGAAAACTAATAAATGGTTTAAATTATTGTGATTATTAAATAATATGCAAACATTAGAATTACTACTCTTTTGCTGGAGTCTTTGCACCTGCTGAACGAGGACATCTCTAGCATCAAGGTGAAATGGATCCTTTCTCTTTGTATTCCTAGGTGCTTTAAACCATGCTATGTTTCACTTGGCTCATTCAGACTAAGGCCGTCTTATGGATATTTTCTGGTTCTCCTTAATTTTCTAATTGCACTTCTTTGTTTTATTGCACTCTTTCAGTGTTCTCAAATCATGCCACTTATGACATCTTCCTGCTAACCTCTTAGCGGTCTCTCACTGGAACCTTCTCTTTTCCTGCCTCATTTAGGTGGTGTCTCAGTAGGTCTGCTTCATAGCTTCCTTCCTGTGATTTTCCTCTGCTACGCTCCCAGTTTGTTTCCATGGTTTCATGGTAATATGGCTATCTGGGAAGTTAGGGAACATTTAAAAGCCTGGACTCTTGAGCCAGACGGCCTGGGGTTAGACTTTACTTGTTCCACTTACCAACTGTGTAAGTTGGATGTTGGATGAGGTATTTGCCTTCCTTATAACCCTGTTTCCTCCTCTCGAAGATAAGAATGGTAACTGTATATACTGTATAAGTTTGTTGTGTGGTTCATATGTAATAATATGTGAAAATAACCCATAAGAGTGTCTGGAACAAAAATAAACACTCTGTTAATGTTGCCTATTATTAAGTATAATTTTTCTTTATTTTTTCTCTCCTTGTTTTGCTGGAGTACACCTTCAGATAACTTCCTAATGAAGAATGAGTGGAATCGAATGTTCTGTGTCTTTGCGCATCTGAAGATATCTTGAGTCCACTCTCAAATTTAATTGATAATTTTGATAGTGTAGAATTCTAGCTTCTTTTTGTAATTGATTTATTTTTTTTATTTTTTTAAAGTTTACCTCCTACTTAGTTAGCATGTAGTGCAACAATGATTTCAGGAGTAGATTCCTCAGTGCCCCTTACCCATTTAGCCCATCCCCCCTCCCACAACCCCTCCAGTGACCCTCAGTTTCTTCTCCATACGTATGAGTCTCTTCTGTTTTTCCCCCTCCCTGATTTTATATAATTTTTGTTTCTCTTCGCTTATGTTCATCTCTTCCACTCATAGATTCCTAGCGTCTAATGGCCAGTGGCCCCTTCCGTCGATTTTCCCCTAATCACAACCCCATTGGAACTACAATATCTGCTCTTTAGAGTGTTTTTAACTCACTATCACTTCCACCTTCTTCTAGTTTTCAAAATCATTCAGTACGTCTGGCCTATGCTTAAGGAAAAGGGAATGGAGGTCCCCCTTTTGAAGGGTTTAAAAGAGAATTTATGAACATATTTTAGACTAGCACAGCCTGTCTGCAGGCCTCCTATTATTCACTCTCCTCCTGCATGAAAAATATCCTCACCCTACCTCAAGAATCCTCCCTCTTAAAGACCCAACCCTTGTAACATCAACTCAAAGTCCAGGATATTGTTATCTAAATTAGGTCCCGGTGTGAATGAGTCTCCTGGGGCGAACTCATCCTCCACTACACTTTCAATCTGAAGACCTATGAATGAAGACCTATGAATTCAGCATACAACCAACAGGGGCATGTGGTAACCAGAAATCACACACACAAAACACTCACACACACACACACACACACACACACACACACACACACAGAAAAACAAACAAACAAACAAACACACCAACAAAACACAAACATTGCTGTTCCAAAAGAAAGGAAGGAGGTAATCATGAATGAGTCCCTGGTCCATAGCAATTCTGAAGTTCAGCTGGTACAGGTAGGCAGTCCTTTCATTGGGTCTTAAGACCTGGGAATGATTTTCCATGGCCCTAGCTCCTCCGGGGTTCTGGCTTTCAACCTCCAAGTCATTCTTCCCTTCTCATGAAAGGTAGCCTGTGTCTACAGCCTTATGGTTGTCTCGACCTACGTACTGATTGGAGGAGTTTGTGGGTCCAAAGCCTTCTTTCATTTTACTCTCTGGGATTAAGGAAACCCTTCTCTACCATGGACTTTTCCAAACATTTATAAGGAAAAACACTCCTAAACTTCAAGTGATATTGTAACAGAGAGAACACTGTGCCCCACAGTTTACTCTGCGAGGGTGTGCTTATGAGATAGAACGCTGGTATTCTCCAAGACCCTTCTTCATTTAGGAAACATTTCTAGCATCTTTTCCCCAAGGTCATCTGCTGCGGGATGTTGGTAATAATTTCACCTTCAATAAGAGTGACAACATTGATGTTATCTGTGCTAACAAAACATGAAATTGTATTTGAATGGCATTGAGTAAGTGCAAGTAGTATCGGTTAGGGACGTGTTCAGCTGTCACAGAAAGGGTGCCGCCAGTGACATAATCAAAGAGAGTTTTACTCACCAGGAGGCTGTAGGCTGTGCTCCATTAAGGCAGCAATGTCATCAGCAGCAGGCTGCATGGAATGGCAGAGCTGCCAATTTCTTTATGACCTCCTACAAAATTTTGGAAAAAAGGGTAGCAGCCATTAATATAATAATACCAATGTTTTTAGCATTTACCGTCTTCAAGATGCAGCACATGTGTGAGCATTTCAAGCTCACAGCACATCTGTGAGGTACAATTGTTGATGTCTTTTGGAGGTCATTCGGTTTCTTCTTAAGTCAAAAATTAGCTGTCATATGTCTAGGGCATGTGGCTTCACCAAATCCCCTCCTAGGTTTCCTTGGCTTATCAATGCATCAAGCAAACTCATAGGAATTCTAGAATTTAATCCTTGTGGGCCATGGAGAAACCAGGTCTGCCTTATCAAATCACATTACATACTCAGGCCATTCAGTATACTCTCAGATGAACCCTTGGAAGGTGCTCCTGTATTAGCGTTGTATTTCTGTTGGCAAGAACCTTACCACGTTTCCTTGTTTTAATTCTTAGCATCATATACCAATTGCAGTATCTTCACGGAACAATGGTGGCCTCGAATGTAGCATCATCAGCTCTGGAAACTTCAGATATGGCCACGGTACCAGTTAAGGTGGACTCCAACCAGTTCTTGGCCACTTGGACTTGTCTGATTCTCTCTGTTTATCTACCTCCCACCCCACACTCCCAGCCCCAGCACCAGTGAGAATCTGGTCAGTCAGGGAATCTCCAGCAGATACAGATGCAGTTGCAGATCATTTCTCTGGATAATCTTTATGGTTGACTGTGGCCTGGGTAGCAGGAATGATTCAGACAGAAACACCTGATTTGGGTGCCATCAAGCCGTCTCTGTGCCCTCCCTGAGAAATGGGACAGTATGCATTTCAAACACTTCAAGTCTCCACTTCTCCCTGCACACTTCTGTGTTTTGTTGGTTTCATCCACCTACAAAAGCAACCCAAACTTTATGCTAAAGAGAGTGGGGCTCGTGTGTTCTTTGCAGATTGGAATGCTGTTACTAGTTTGGGTTATCTTAACAAAAACTGACACATTACCTAAAAATGTAGAATTAGGTGTGAATTCAGAATCCATACATGTAGTAAGCCCTCCATGATTCCGTTGATTAGGGAGAGGTATCGACCATACTGTAAGAAACCCTGCCATCGAATGCTACAGCTCTATGGACTTTCAAAGCACTATTTTTAACCTGGTTATCCAAAGTCGTTAAGTCTTTGTGACTATACATTCAGAACTTTTTTAAGATCTGGATCGTAGTCTCCAATTTTTTCATGGCCTTCCTAACCCATTGATTCCCAGAGTTCTCTTTATTTTTGAATCGTTCTCTTGGGCATTTGACCAAACGTGTCAAATAAAAAAATGTCCTCAATTTGAATATATGAACATTTAAGAGCAGTCCCGTGTTCAGTGCCCAAATATTTTATTATTTATGTTAAGAGTTTATTCTGTCTGTGGACGGTGAAGAAACAAATGCCTGTTTTTTGTTTGTTTTGTTTTGTTTGTTTGTTTGTTTGTTTTTCATTTTCCCCACATAAGTAAGTAGATGTGCAAGGCAGAATGCTAGGTACCTGTCAAGGGTAATAGGACGTTCAGGAGTGTAAATGAGATTTCTGTCATCAAAAAAAGAAAAAAAAAATTTGATGAACTAAGATAAGCTAAGCTTTAAAAATGAAAGGAAAATAGCCATGAACTCAGATAAAAGTTAGGCAATGAAGTACTTTTCCCTAGGGCAGCAAGGAGTTATGAGAAATACCATAATCTGTAGAGTGTGTACTACAAAGCTCTACTGACACGATGATAAAGCTCACCTTTAAATCTTGCTTTGTGTACTGATATTATTCCTTTCTTCTTGAAATCTAAAGAAGCTTTTTCTCTTTGGCTGTTAACATGAAATGAAAAGACACTTTCCCCCTATCTTTTCTTCTGCCGTATTTACGCTGAGCTTCTTACAAAAGTCTTTTATGTATTCGTTGCTTTTTATCTTCATCCTTTGTCCAAAACAAGCCTTGAGATTGGGAATGATGTGGACTATTTCTAACCCAAGCTCACAGGACTTAACTTCTCATAACACCCATCATTTGAGGAGGCAATGAACTCGTATCATGGAGTTCCTTGTGCAGCCCATGGGCAGGATTCCACTGAAAGAATCGATAGCATCGTGGAGACCCTGTCTCTGGAAGGAACTAACAACAAATAAGGATTTGACTTTATAGGCTGATTTTCCTAGGAATCTAGGAATCAAGAGGGCCAGAAGTGGGATGGTGGGAGAGGGACACTGGAGAAGGGCTGAATACCCGGGTTCACTTGAAGCCAACTGAGCAGAGGAAGGTTCTGTCCTGGAGGAGCTTGGCTCAGCAGGGATCAGCTCCCAATTGTTACAGACTTAGTGAAAATACACTCATGAGAGCCTACAAGAAGGATGCTTCCAGAACTCTAAGAGGTTTCGTTCCTTTCTTATGTCTTTCTTTATGGAAAATGTCTTGGGGTTGCTTACTTCCCCTTTGTGTATCCACAGTTCTTCTTCCCACTAGTTGTGTTGTCATGAACCTCCTTGCGTAGCCCTTGCTCCCCTCCTAGGCCATGTGTTCCTCATGGGCAGGACTCACCTTAGCCATCCGTGTGTCGTTACTACAGTGCCAGCCATGGGCAAAGGGCCCTGTCCATACTGAATGAATGCAATGTGTTTATGGAGTTTCAGTTCCCAATTGTTACAGAAGAACTAGCTGTCTCACTTCAATTTGATGTGTAACAGCAGCAGTCTATACGGGGTGTCTCTCTCACATTCTCTCTTTTTGCAAACACCTGCATCATCAACTTTTGATTAACTCTTACCCTTTTGTCATCAGATGAATTGGGTGGAACCTTTGCCATCTCTTACGATCTTATTTGCAACCCAACACCACTTAAATTCCCTATCCTACAGTAAATTCTTGCTTACCAAGAAGCAATATAGTTCAGTGAGTAAGAGGGTGCCCCCTGGAGCCAGGCTGCCTGGGATCTCAAATCTTATTTTGCTCTATTTCTAGCAGCAGACCTTTGGACAACTTAGTTTTTCGCTTTGCTACTCAGTTTTCTCAGCTGTAAAATCAGGCACAACCTAGCACCTTCACCATAGAGCTCTGAAATGAATTCAGTGGGGGTAACAACGGTAAAACACTTAGAATAATGCATGGAACCCCCTTCACTGTGAGTCAGTAAACACTCGCCTCTATCAGTGATGTAATTACGTTTTTGACAAAGTCGCTGCTTGCTTACTTAAAACCTTCACGTTGGCTGTGTTGAATGTACAGAACAGGTGAACTATGGAAGGCACCATGTCAGAGTCAGGCTTCCTTGGTAGAATGAGGCCCAATTCCCTGATGCTGGGGATTGCAAGAAGATACTCAAGGGCACAGAGAGGCACAGAGAGGCACAAGGCCCTCGGGACAAACCCATAAGGAGATGATCAGAAAGCCATAGGAAAACAGAGGGAACAAACTAATTTCACTTTAATTCCCACCATACACCAGTACAGTTCTCTGCAATTCACACATGTTTCCCTCTCAAGCAAACATAACAGGCCTGTGGGAAAGTTATTATTATTCCCACTTTACAGGCAACTAGGTTAATGCTTAGAAAGTTTAAATAACTTGCCAAATATCACATCTATGTGGCAGAGCTAGGATTTGAACCAGCATCGGTCACAACCCACTGCCTCTGCCAATCTTTAGAAACATCTTTGGAAGAAGTGAAATACGTTAATCCTAATCATGCCCCGAATCACATAGGACTGGATACTATAGGCCCATGAAATCACAAGGCGGAAAAAAAAATAATTTACGAAGGCTATTTTGCTTACTGTTATATTCCTCAGAGTGCACCGCGTAAGTGTTCGCTATTTGCGAAATGACTGAGTTTATGAGGGAATGGACAGAAGTGTGAATACCTATGCTCATACGATTACACCATGTAGTTTGGTTGAGGATCTTCGGACACTCTGCCTTACATCTAAACTCATCAGAGTAAGGGGAACGTTAGGGCTGTCATAGCACGTGAAAGAGAAGGTTACTTATGATACCACTAGTCCCAAATTCCTTGTAGACCAGTTTACAAAGCAGCACACAAACATAAGACAGTGAGAGACAGCCAGGAAAGCTTAGAGAGAGGGAGAGAGAGAATGCCAAGCAGGTTCTACGCTGTCCACACAAAGCCTGATGCAGAACTGGAGCTCGCAAACCATGAGATCATGACCTGAGTCGAAAGCAATACAGTCACATGCCTAACTGACTGAGCCATCCAGGAGCTCTCACCTTTGTTCAGAAAGTAATTCCCAGGTTTTTACGTAGATAAATGACAGACCTCACAAACAAGAACAAAACAGATTAGAACGATGGTTCAAAACCAAGGATTGCAAGATTGCAGTAAGGACGTAATATGTGGGAGTAATCGGGGTGGGTGGGAGGAAGAAAGGGCCAGGGGGCAGATGGAGGGTCTGTAAATGGACGTTGGCATTCTAGCAAAGGTGGAGAGTTGTTACTTCCACTCCTTTCCTCCAGAACTTGTCCCAAGCATGTGGTGTCCACTGACCAGATGCTTCAGAGCTGGAGGATGGATAAGCTGCCCATTGTAATCAGGGGAAAACATTCCACCCACAGAATTCACTAATTCGCCTGTTCCGTAATGTTTACCCTCTCACTGGCATTGCTAAAAGCACCTACTTTCTCTACACCACCATAGAACAGGTGGATTTTCCCTTGTCAGCCTTTGCTCGCTTACTTGTCCGTTTATTGGTCCACCTGTGGCTTTATTCACCACTCACCGAAATCTGACTGAGGGACTCTGTGTGCCAGGCTCTGTTCTCAAGGTATACCCCTGCCTCCGTGGTGGTTGTGGGTAATTCTTGACTTCTGGGCTTCCAGCTACTACATCACGTGCGGCTCTCCATCACCCTCTGTTGCTTTTTCATTGTCATTGGGCAGGTGTCTGTCTGCTTCTTCTCTCTAATTATGTACACGGTAGAAATCAGTGCCTTGAGGGTATGGATGACTGCAGTGAACAGACTCTTGGACGTGTCTTTTACCTTGGGGAATTGTGCATATTTGTGTTTCAAAATCTAGTTTACCCTAGAGGCAGACATTTGAAACAAAGCACACACAGTCCAGACGGGGCTCAAGAAACAAAATCGTTGGATGTGTCCCCGAGCCTGGTAGCAATGCAGGTGGGCTAGAGGCCCACAGATGTGGAGCTAGACTGTTGTTGGATGACAGCTTCACTGTGCATCTTCAGCTAGGAAGTGGTACAGCTGGAATGAGAATTCTCCTAGTGTGATTCTTGGCCAGTGTTTTCCTGCTCACTCATCGGCCTGGGAGGGCTGAGACCTTTTGGAACCTTGTTGCGTTTTGCTGCAGAATCAAACACTAGCTAGGTTTCTCAGGTACGTATAGAATGGGCTGTGACAGCAAGGTGGGGTGGGGGTCAGGGAGACCTGGCAGGAGGGAGGAAAGTGAACAGGCAGGAGAGGGGGACTGACAGAGGCTGTTTCTTCCATTTTGTTCTGGGAAGACCTTAGTGAGGATGTCTAGTCCTGAGTACAGGTGAAGTTTATGTACTGGCTGTGGAGTGGGCGGGCACCCTAGAGAGAGTCCTGACAGTCTGAGGGAAGTGTGTGTGTGTGTGTGTGTGTGTGTGTGTGTGTGTGTGTGTGTGTGTGTGTCAGAAAGAGAGAGAGAGAGAGAGAAAGAGAAAGAGAGACAGAGAGAGGGAGAGACAGAGAGAGGGAGAGAGAGAGAGAGAAAGAGAGAGAGAGAGAGAGAGGGATAGAGAGAGATGGAGAGAGAGAAGTCCCAGTAAGGGAATGTGATATTTATTCGGATTGCCTCTTCAATTCATTTTGAAAGGATTCAAATCACAGGGAATTTTTCTTAAAACTGAAAGTATGTACTGAGATTAATCCTAATAACATGAATAAGAAAATAAGATCTAGAATTCGATGTCCATCAATTTATAAATAAATCCTTCTGGGGCAGAGGGGTCACCATGGGGGAGAAGTCGGAGGATCTGTACATCCCATGTCTCTCAAACAAAGTGCTGAAGCCAAAGCATTTTGAACCCCAAAAGTCTGCGAGGAAATCAGACTGAATTCTCCCTGAAGGAAATGAGACACCTTGAGAGATGACAGGTGGCTGATTGTGAACTGGGGTACATAAATTGGGCCAAGAAGGAATGGAGGGAAGAGATCCCCTTCTGCGGAGAGACAAAAGTAAGAGAAAGAGTGGCTGCGGAAGTGTAGGGCTGTATGTGGATAAGAGGAGAACCTCGGACTGGGACTGACAGGGATCTTATCTCTAACTGTGGGGCTTTCTTGGGTCTGGGGCTAGGCTCCCTGTATGTGCACCTGGGGAGGAGAGGAGCCAGCATTGGTTTCAGGGGTAGAGCAGGGGCACAGTCCACAGGAGACAGTAGCCCCTCCCTGGTGGCCTGTGCAATAGAGCAAAGCCTGCCCGCATCCACCACCCCCCCCCGGGTCAGTGGCTGGGTCTAGGGCGCAGTCTGCAGTAGGAGAAAGTGGCCCCCTCCCTGGGGGCGTCGCTGTGGGACAAAACAATGCCTGCCTGCATCCACCATGCCCAAGCTCAGCAGTGAGGTCAGCAGCGCAGTCCACAGCAGGAAAAGGCGGGGCTCCCTGAAGCACAGCAGCACAAACAAAGCCAGGAAGACATTTGGAGCAGCACAGAGAGGCACTGCCCCGGTGCCAGAGCACACGGAACGGGTCTGTGAACCCTCGACAAGCGCTGTGCCAAAGGAGTCAGCGGAGCAAGAAGGACCACCCTGCGTGTGCTCTCGGCACAATGAGGACAACTGGAACGGAGTACACCAGGTCATGCAGAAGAGGCTGGTCATCACCATTTCCCCCCTGCCACCACCACCAAGGCGGGGCCTCAGGGATCAGTCCCAGGGTCCAGAGTGGAGGTGGGACCAGCCTACCCCAAACCACGCCCCTCTGTGCTGGGTACCTGCTTGTCTGATGGAGCAGGATAGGCGCTGTGGAACCAGGCAGCTCCGTCTTCCGGACCGGTGATGCTGCCTAGACTGGAGTAATTCCGGGACAATTCTTGTCTTAGACGTATTCTCCCTTCCTATCTCTTCCCTCCTTTAGGCTGATAACTCTGATTGTTGGTTCGTTTAAGCAGACATTTATAATCCATTCCCTTGATACATTTCCTACCTATACTTGTATACTTGCCTTTCTCTCTCTCTGGGATAATCAAGCCATCTAGTTTCTCTGTCTGGCTAAACTTATCCTCCTTTTGTTCCCCCACCTCCTTCCTTATTTTCCTTTCTCTCTGTCTGCATTAAGCCACTTCGCCTCCCAGCCTGGTCAGTATATATATGTTTTTCCTTTTCCGCACTCCTGTCATTTCTCTCTTTATATGTGTTCTTCCAACAACAACGCCTCTATCTTGTTCTTTACTTGTAGCTGGTGTTTCTGGTCTGTTTGGTTGTTTTGTTTTGTTTTGTTTTTTGATTTCAGACTGTTTTTCTGTGAGTGTGTGAGCGTGTGTGTGTCCATTTATTTTTTTTTATTTGCACGTTGCCTTACATGTCTCTGTTTCCTGTTTGTTGGTTTGTTTGTTTTCCTTTCCAGGGCTACTTCAAGGAACAAATAAAACGACAACTTGTGGAGGGTCAAACACATCATTACGAGTAGAGAACTCAAAGAGCCAATGTCACAACAACAGAGAGCAAGTAACACTCTCCAAGAAACACTACCTGCAGGGCTAGAACCTGCAGAGGGCGTGAGCCCCCTTTCCTATAGCAATTCTTGCAGGTGCAAAGCAAATAACAAGCTTGTAAACCTCCTAAGAGAGAGAAAACTAGCCAAAATAATGACACAGAAGAATTCCCCTCAAAAGAAATTCCGGGAAGAAGTGGACAGCTAACGACTTGATCAAAACAGATATAAGCTACATATCAGAATTTAGCATAACAGTCCAAAGATTAATCGTTGGGATTGGCAAAGCCATAGAAGACAGCATGGAATCAATTATTGCGGAGATCAAGGAAATAAAAAGTAGTCGTGATGAATTCCAATGCTATAAATGAGGTGCAAATTAAAATGGAGGCAGCCACAGCGCGGATTGAAGAGACAGAGGGGAGACTAAATGAATCAGAAGGTAAAATTATGGGGAAAAGGAGGTGAGAAAAAGATAGAAAAAATTG